>NC_143510.1:22773090-22899321 GCF_031878675.1 Megascapheus bottae
ACATTAAGCTATGATTTATCCTAACCAATGTTAAGTGGCTGTCAAAAAGTATGAACTGGGAAAGACCAAGGTGGTGATGCGTTCGCAATCTAGGAGGAAGTGTCAAGGTGGTACAAGCAGGAGTAAGGGGCATCAGGGACTAAGACTTTCATGGCAGAGATGCCGAAAAGTTATCCGAATATATTCTAGATATACGTTCAAAAAGACTTGATATTAGGCCTCTAATTTTTCTGGAGATTAATTTTCCTGTGCCTAGTTGCTGAGTAGATCCTGTTTTTACTGTATGTTGGCATTGGGAGTGTGCATATTCCAGGAGTGTTTTCTAGTTTCTTTGGTCAACCAGTTGACTTGATGGATGTTTGCTTTATTGTGTTTGCAAGTTGTTTGGCTGAATTGATTGGATTGATCTGTTATTTCAGCAATGTTATCAGGTCTAAAACCATCTCTAGGGTACTTTATGCCCTGTATTATATTCCTCTGTAATAAAACTACTTATAATTATCTTAGTCAATATGCCCTTGGCTATAGTGGAAAAAAACCTCTAGATATAACTTTTAGTAATATTTATCTAATGTTGATTTGATTCTGTAACTAATACTTTATTTGCTTAGCCATTCTTACTCAGTGTTTGCAAAATGCTTTCATTCCTTATCCTCTGGTCAACGCCTATCCACAATGAAGTCGAACTCTGGCAAACATCTTGCTCATGGTATCGTTATTCCCAGAGATGGGAAACATGCCTGTCAGATTCTGAGTAGGTGTTTCAGGTTATTATTTCTTTTTCCTAGCAAATGTTAGTGTCTGGAAATTTTAGTCATAGTGTATAAAGAAATCTTGTACTCCCGGGAAAAACACACAGAAAGAAACAGGTCCACATTTACTATTGCCTTGAGATAGACTAAACTCCAGGAATACATTTGAAGGAAGACCATTTATGCTATTGATCCAACTTATTCACTAAAGTTTATTGAAGGATACCGTGTTAAAGTGGACTTTAAAGGCTACCAAATAAAATATTCTGTTTAACCATCTACTATTTTGGGTTCCAAGAATAAAGAAAACTAAACAAGTTAGATTCCAGGACTTTAAAGTTTATGTACACAGTGGACTTGGAGACTGAATCTAAGTATGAAAGGAAATGTTTTCTTGACATTTCTTTTCAAAACAAATCAACACTCCAGGTTGTTTTTGGAGGCCCAATTCTGTAATTCACTGGAAATATTTTACTTAAAAAATTCCTCTTTTGCCACCTTCCTCTGTGTCCTATTTTTTTTCTCCAGAAATCAACTATTCAAGAATACTTACTACTTTTTTCAAACTCCCTTATAGGTAAAAGGAGGAGAAAAATCTCTTGTTTTACTAAATGCTACAGAAAAGAAAACATATATAATGTCAGGAACACAGTAGGTAATCATTTATTTACTTTTATTCACTTTTACATTATTTCATTCCTTCAGTAAGTTGATAGATTCACTAAAAGTGATCTCTGTGGTCCAACTCTTAATGAAGGAGGCCTGCACAAGATATAAGAAAACTGCAGCTTAGTTCTAAGCTAAGGAGCTTAAAGCTAATTTCAGACCTTTCCAAACTCACTTTAAAGGCTATCCTTCCCACAAATTCAAAACAGTATTTACTTTACTTCACTCTGATTTTGATTTGGCCTTTTCTATGAACCCAACCTTAGGCAACAGGAACCAAAAACCTCTTCATTGTTCTTCTTATAAATGTGGCGGCAGATTGCTTTACCTTCTGCTAGCTGGAACTGTACACAATTCTTTACAAATAGCTTTTCTAATAGCAGAGTCAGAAAACTGAATGTGGCTGATTCTGAAATTTCATGGTAAATTTTACCAGGTAGAACATCATGACTTTTTCCCTAAAACTACATGTTTTTTCCTGCTTGCACCAAAAGTTGATTGTATATATATATATTTATACTTAAACATCTTATGAAAAATGAATGATAGGTTTGATTTCTATATATATGTGTGTGTGTGTGTGTGCGTGTGTCTGACATTATATGTGCTATCTCAAGGCTATGTGTGTTTTTTTTGGGGGGGGACAGTTGTGGGGGAGTGGTACACAGATGCAAAGAGTTAGAATTCTTGCATGGGTACATCCCTAGGTTGATTCCCAAAGCCAAAAAAGGAACAGAACTTTATATTTCTCCATTTTGATTCTATATTTATTAATAAAAACATCAAAATTAAAAATCAACCTAATAAATGTTTGAAACTATGTTGTTAAAATAATTTTTCTTTTATATATTTTTGCCTTCTCATTGTTTAACTTTTTCTTTTCACTATAGTTTACAATACTTGCCATGTTAATAAATCATGTCTTTTGTTATTCATTTTCTTCCATACATCTTTCATTGAGAAATACTCAATAAAAATGAAGAATTGTATTTTTTTCTTTCCTTTTCTTTCTTTCTTTCTTTCTTTTTTCTTTCTTTCTTTCTTTCTTATTTTATATAAAATTCTATTTCAATCCCCTTAAGTTTTTTTTTATATTTTATTATCAGGGTGATGTATAGAAGAGGTACAGTAACATTTATAAGGTACTGAGTACATTACTTCTTGAAACTTGTTACTCTTTATTATGTTTATCTCTCACATTCCCTCCCCCCTCAGCCCCTCCCAAATTGTAAGGTTAATTTCCAAAATATTGTCTTGCAAATAGCGTTCTTATGCTGATTCATCCTTTGTTCTTTGTCTCATCATCTTGTTTTTCCCCTTCCCTTCCATGATTCAAATAAAGAAATAAATGTATATATGATATACCAGGTACCAAAGTCAGTTACATCAACAACAGAGTATAAACCATAAGGGAGAAAACAATGTAAATACATAACTTCACATAGTATATTAAAAACAACCACAAGGATAGATCTGTTTCCTTGAATGTAACATAACATACAAGGTAAATGGTAAAAAGTAATTTTAGAATTATTTTCATGGCTAGTAAAATTAGTGCACAAAACATTTCAACTATTTGTGACTTAGGATGGTTATAAAAACACAACAGAAGCCAAAAAAGGAGAGGGATGGGCTAAGACTCACTCACCATTTTACAAAATATGACTGAGTTCTGGTAATTTGCCATTCTTTTTCTCCTGATTATCTGAAGCATTCAAGTTATAGTCATGGGTCTTACAGCTGACGTTTTAGTCTTACATTGAGCCATAAAAGTGCAGTCTTTTGTAAAAAGAACTCCTGTGGTGTTCTGGGAAAGATGATAGAAATGCCCACTTCATTTCAGCCCAAATGAGGAAAAGACAATGATACTGTTAGTGTCCTGTGGTATTTCTGGGGCTGGTGGCACTGCATTGTAGGATGGAGGAATGCGTCTTTGTATTTTTGACCACTTAAGTGGACCTACAGTGACTTCATTTTAAATCTGTACTCAAAGTTAAGTGAGCCAATAAAAGATTGCATCTTTTCCACCTTTAAAAAAATTATTTTATTACTAAGTAGTTGTACAGCAAGAAGTTGTAATTCCCTAAGTCAGATTATAACTTATATTTCTTTGTTTATGCCATCATTTTATCATTCTTCCCAACTTATCTGCTTCCCCCCCACTCTGAGTTACTTAACCCAATATTTACATAATGTACATAATGAATATAATGACTATATTTGTTCACCCTTCCTCCCTTTATTCATGCTTGTAAAATATGATTTTGAGTTACACATATCCACATATAATGGCACACAGCTTTGGCTCTAAATAGATGCTAATTATTGGCAAAGGGCTATGACTTGAAACACATATCCTTAGAATTTCCTTCAAATCTGAAGATACTAATATGTATTGTAAGTGAAAACTGATCTAAAGAAAAAAACAAAGACAGCTCTGGGTCTATGTAAATAAATATAATGTGACTAGAGAGCATAGCACATAATATTTTTATTGTAATGCATTTTCACTTTTGGAAGTAGTTACAAGAACATGTATTGCCTCAAAATTGTCTAGTGGGATACTGTTTCCTGCTCAAATAATTCTAGTCCTTTCAGAAATTTGGAAACACAATGAGATTTGCAGGGTGGATCAGAGAAAAACTACTTAAAAAAAAACCTTAACCAAGTACATATGTTCATTAAGGCAAAAGGCATCCAGAATTAGCATATGTTAACTGGAAAAGCTGAAAACCATGGAGAAACAGGCATGCAGCTTAAAGGAGGAGATTTGTGTTCTTTGGAAAGGTTTTTGTTGAATTTAAAGTTGTTATTGAAACTACATTGTTACAGGAAAAGAAAAGAACTATTCTCTTCTTATAATCATATAGTGATGCTGTGTTATTTCCAGAAAAGCTAATGTGCTCTTCCAGGACTAGCAGTAAATCCCTTATTAGTGAATAATTTATCCCAAATTAAAGAGTCCTTAAAATATGGCATCCTGAGAATTTATCCTATAATATCTCTGTTATAGGTAAAAGTTAATTTTAGAAAATAATATGTCTTTAGGATTATTATTTAAGTAGGGCTATTTAAGAGACAGTCAATGGATATGTGAAATTGCTAATATGTGAATTAGCTAAACACCAGTGGCTTATGCTTTTAATTCTAGCTACTCAGGAAGAGGAGATCTAAAGACTGGAAATTGAAGCCAGATCAGCAGACCAATCCAAGGGACTTTTATATACAATTAACTAGCAATTGCCAGATTTAGAGATGTGGCTCAACTGGTAGAGTGTCAGCCTTGGGTAAAATGGCTAAACAGGAACATGAGGTCCTGAGTTCAAGCCTCATTACTTCCATACAAAACTTTAAATTCTACAACATATTTTAAATGATGGATACAAATTGAAGAGAACAAATTTTGGGGGGGGGGCAAATACCGCTTCTCATTTGCTCTTCTAGGTTTTCAAAACTTTGATCTTTAAATAAAAGCAAGTCATTTAGAAAAGATCTAGAGAGGAACACAAATTCAGTATAGAGTCACTTTTTTTCATTTCAACCCTGATTACATATTTAATCTGTGATTTCCTGCTTGCTCTCACTTTTTCTGTCTCTCTTTCCACATCTCTTTTCCTAAACAAACTTAGGCTATAAACACTTTGACACGTCTTTTAAAGCAACAAGATGTGCAGATTTTAGGGTGAGGTCGAGTCAGCTGAAAGTGTTTATTTATGGTGTGCCAAACACCACAGAAGGAAGTAACACACTACAATGACCTGAAAAGAAAAATGCTCCAATCTGCACCTTAGACCAGGAGTTGTCCAAACATTTTCAAACTAAGTAAAAACCAGTCTTAGTTTGCGGGTGTGATGAACACAGTAAACAGATTTGGTCCCTGAGTCATAGTTGCCTGACCTGGGCATAAATCCAGACTATTTTAAGTGTCTTGATGGAAATCAAAATGTGTCAGCTCTTGCAGTCATCTCCTTTCCACTCATTGGCTGAAGTCTATCACCTTTGTGGGTCTCAATATGAGATCTTCTCAAGTTAGGGATGTCAGGAGATTCATTGGAAAAGCACTTCAGTTTGCTTTTTCAATTTCTTTTTTTTTGCATTTTTTTATTGTAATTAGTAAAAGGGTTACATGATATTTGCCAGATAGAAGGTGCATTAATTCACATACATTGATACCCTTTCACATGCCTTGGTACCCATTTCATAGTCTAACGTATTGTAGCATTTGATCCACTTTGAGTAAACATTTGCATATAGTGAAAGGGAGATGTGGTCTCTTCTGTACAATGGATTTCCAGTTTCTCTGTTGTTGTGATGGAAGAAACTATCCTTTCTCCTTGGTTACTTTAATGTAAATCAGTTGTCTGGAAAAGAACATAGATTTCCTCTTGGGTTCTGTGTTTTGTTTCAGTGATCTATGAACCTTCTTTTCACTTTTATAATTAAGTCAGTATCATACTACTTGCAGTTGGTATTTGAAATTCAGGTACTGTAATGCTTCCAGGTTTGTCTTAGTGCTCAGACAACAGCTTAAGCTGTTTCTATTTCTTCTAGCTTGGTATGAATTTTAGGACTGTTTGTGTTTCTGTGAATAACATCATTATTAAAAGAAAACGTAGAGGGAATACTTCAGGAAATTGATAGAAATGATGACTATGGATAAAAACAAAACAGCTAGGAATCGAAAGCAAAAGTAGACAAGTGGGACTCACTTGAAAAATAAAATCTTCTACACAGTAGAGAAAACAACAAAGAAAAATCAACTTGCAGAAAAAAAGTATCTGCAAACTATTCTACTGATAAGGAAGAATTATATAACTCAAAGTACCAAAAATATGATTCAAAATGGAAAATTGATCTGAATACACATTTTTAAATACTCATAAAAATGCTCAGAAAGTATATGGAAAAAACACCAGCGTTGCTAATCAACTATCATGAAAATCAATATGAAAACTACAATGAGTACTCAATGCAGTTGGAAGGACTAAAATGAGATAATAAAATATTAGCAAATACTGATGAGGGTTCAGGAAAAGGGAACATATAAATTATTGGTGGGAATTTAAATTAGTTAAGTCATTGTGGAAAACCATAGGGAAAGGCCTTAGAAAGCTTGTTACAAACAAGGAAATCATCACATCCACAATATTCAAGTACTGTCCAATTTATTATAACACTTCACAACAACTATGGAGTCAACCTATGGTATCTATGTATGACAGAGAATAAAGAAAATATGATATGCATAGTAAAATATTTTTCAGCCATGAAAGTGATGAAATTATGTAGTGTGTGGTAATGTCAATGGAATTGGAAACTGTAATGGTAAGTAAAGTAGCTGGATATATAGAGAAAAATGTTTCACAATTTAATACATGGAAGATACAGAAGTTGTTTTGTATGAGTGGAGAGGAGATTGGTGATTACAGAATGGAGCAGGAGAGAAAGGCTAGAAAGGTTGCTAATTACATTTAATAATCCAGTATAAAGAGCCACAGAGATCAAATGCTGTGTCAGTGAAAATTTTTCAGATGGATACTAGGAAAATCTGGTAAAAGTAAGGTATAATATTGCATTGTATAGACTGGAGATAGATGCTGGACAGAAAATTTCAAAGGTAGTTAGAGAACATTTGGGGCTCTGAGTTTCAGTCCCTGAATGGATGAGAAAGGGAGATACTATGAAGTTATGGAGTTTCTCAAGGACGGCAAACTGGTCCTGTCTATCCACAATGTTCCATGGAACCCTGAACAGAGATTGCTGTCTATATTAATAACAGCCTGCTCACAAAGATATGATACCATGTTCTTCAGCTTACTATTCAGGAGCCATAGCTATTAATAACACCAATTTTTAGGATGCACACTAGATTTCCAGATAAGATGTGAGAAAAAGTTTATTTTAGGTGAACACTATCTGCTAATAAGAATAACCAAGAAAATCAATAGGAAACACTGTAACATCCTGAGCAATTTTCAGTCAAATTTCTCAATCGTCTGTGGAGTGCTTTGTATTGTCATTTTTATTCCTAACACATGTCTGAGGTAACTGTGTCTATGGACAAAATCGTTTCTCCTGAGTCAGAGGACAAGAGGGTAGCATGAGTCTTTTTAACTGTAATACCAGACAATCCTAAAATACTATTGCTTTTCCTGGAAAATTATCATTAAAAAAAGAAATAATTAGCCAACTACCACATAAAAATTCATATTCAAAGAATCACATAGTAACTCAAACAACTGCAGTAAATATTTGAATTCCACAATTAAGTTCACGATCAATTACAAATTCATCATACAAAACGATACAACAATTCTTTGATCCCTGGCTACAGCCATTCTAAACCCTTCCATTTGTTTTAGTCTGTGTCCAGATCCAAGGAATAATTATGAGTCTATCAGAAATGAGTAAATATAAACCAAGGAAAAACTCAAATAGAAGAAACTTTACTGGTCAAGATGGTCTAGATTGTTGTATGATAACTGAGAGAATAGCAAACTGTAGCAGCCAAGGATTTATCTTTTGCCCTTTGTGGTCCCCAAGTCTCTGCCCTGCAACTCTTTGTTGTCACTACAGGACCCACTGACAGAACAGACTTTATTTGGAACATTTTCCAGATGCTGTGGCACTGGGAAAAGTGAACCCTAGAGAAAGGAAACACCAGCAATTAAATGCCTGGCCTGGTTCTGAACTTCAGCCTTTCCACATATCACTACCCAGACATAGCCTCCAGGCCTTGCTTACTGGAAAGCTAGGAATTACCAAATACATGAGTTATATTATCAGTGAGTATGAAATTTGTCCTTTAGAATCCTACAAGCATTATTCATGCTTGTGCCTATCCTAAATCATTTCATGATTTGCTTTCCAAAACATTTTTGTCAGTCTTGTGACTTGAACTCTGGGCCTGGGCATTGTCTCTGTGCTCTTCAGCTCAAGGCTACCACCCTACCACTTGAACCACAGTGCCCTTTCCAGTTTTCTAGTGATTAATTGGAGATAAGAGTCTCATCTCATAGACTTTAGTGCCCAAGCTGGCTTTGAACTGCAATCCTCATATCTCGGCCTTCTGAGTACTAGGATTACAGGTGTGAGCTACCTCACCTGCCTTGAAAACTTTTGAGTAGAAAGATTATTCTAAAAATAGAATAGGATGGCCTTTCAATAATACTGCTCTTCACAGTCATTGTTTGAGAATAAATATAAATAAAAAATGTCTAAATAAATGGCATGATGCTTTTAGTTTTAACTTACTTAATTTGTTCAGTTCTGGTGATTGAATCTTGGGTCTGTATATACTGTACTACATTTCTAACCACCTACAAGATGCTTTACACTGAATTCATACTTCATTGATGACACGGGCCATACATACAATTTGAAGGTAGTACATTAGTATGGAACAAATTCCTTACATAAAAGTTACATCATTTGGGGCATTGAATCTGTAAGATGCCAGGCACAGGGAAAGACATGTCTTACTTCACCTTCATCAAAGCAGACAAATACAAACAATTACAGCTTTCAAACATTTCAAAATTAAAACAGAATGGAAAAAGCTACAGGCAATGAAGGTCATTTTTCCACTTAAGGCAGTGTTCTCTTCATTAAAGGCAGTGTGCTTTGTATTTCCAGTAAGGAGCATGTAGACATTTCATTCTTTCCTTTTGTCTAATTAATACTGCATTGCTCCAGCTTTAGGAAGTGTGATGATTACTATAGACAGAAACCATCTTTACACTAGAAAATTTAGGAATTTTCAGAAATAGTTTTATCTTTGGCTAATTTCTATACTATATGTATCCAGGAATTGATTACTTGGAAGCTGGACAGCAATGTTTCAGTTTTCATGTTTCTAGTAGTTGAAAGGTGAGGTTCTATTCTGACTAAAATATTTTTCCATTACTTATCAGAGTGTTAACTTTGGGAAGGCAACTGGATCCTTTCTTTTTTGCATTGATCTAAAAAAGTTTAACAATCACTTTATGTCAACTACTGCATCTACTCTTCATTTTGGGCGTGCTGAAATTAAGTGAATCATCTTGGGCTTCAAAGAAAGTACAGTGTAAAGAAAATGCCATGATTGAGATTCTCTTAGGATATCTGACAAGACAGATAATAGATCTTCAGGTAAAAGGTGTTCCTGAAATGATCTATTTAGCTTCAGTGATGTATTAAGGCTCCTGATGAATATTTAGGATTGTATTGAAATTAATCAAGTTAACAAGTAAGAAATAACTTGCAAGTAACTGGAAGGCAGAGAGTTAGAGAATGAGGCAAAGGTATTCAGAGAAATTGCAGAAATCACAAACTATTTGTACCACTCTGCCATGTGGGTTTTTCCCTAAACAGAACCCATGAATATCTACACTGACCAGAAATAGCAGACATACCTCATTCTTCTGAAAACATTCGGAGCAGGCTTGGAAATAGATGCATATTAGCTACTTGACTTCTTACTACTGGACAGCTAGATAATTTACAAGGATTTTCCATATAAATATTATTACTGTAAAAATTTTTGCATCACTCTATTCTTATTTTAATTTCTTCTCAAATCACTTGCCAAAATTAGCATGGTTAAGGCGCGCACGCATGTGTGTGTGTGTGTGTGTGTGTGTGTGTGTGTGTGTGTGTGTGTGTTAGGGTTCTTGAACTTGGGGCCTGGGTGCTGTCCCTGAGCTGGTGCTCTTTTGTTCAAGAATACCACACTTACCACTTTGAGCTGTAGTGTCACTTCCAGTTTTCTGTACCTTAATTGGAGACAAGAGTATCTGTCACTTTCCTGCCTGGAGCTGGCTTTGAAACTCTACTGATGCTCAGATCTCAACTTCCTGAGCAGCTAGGATTATAGGTGTGAGCCATCAGTGCCTAATGGATATTTTGTTTTAAAAATGTTACCGGTTATTGCATCAATTTATTTTTCCATGTAGTATTGTGGGTTTCCAATCTTGTGACATTTTGCAAACCTTATGGGCACAATAATAACTCTTCATTGTGATTTGTATAATTCTGACAGCTGCTTGGTTAAAATGCTTGCTTTTCTGTAATTACTGTGTTTTTATCCATTGGACATTTTCACATTGTTTTTTATTGGGGGAATGAATATATAGGTTGTTTTTAGTATTTAAGTTATCATAAATATAAGCATAGCTTAGTGTAATGCTTCCAAATGCTATTTTTACTTGTGGTTGTATTTTCAGTTTATTTACAAAGGCATCAATTTTGTTGATAAGTTCCATAAAATAATTTTTATTTTTTGTAAATTTATATGCATTATTCTTTCTAAACGATTTTTTGTTGCTGATATTCTATAAAAATCTTCTAGTTATAAAAAATATTAATGTAAAATCTACATAAATGTGCTAAAATATAAAATATCTACTAAATACACTAAATTCTACTAAATGATATTTAACATTTCTAATACCTAATAATCACCTAAAAGCTATGTACCATTTTGCAGTTACCTTCTCTTTCAGATGAAACAGGAAAGAGAGCATTTGTTATAGTATCAATTATAATTACACATATAATCTTTAGCTGGGGCTCTGGTATGGGTTCTAGGATGACTGAAAAGCTGTCCTCTAGAATGGTAGTTACATAATTTGGAATTTTTTCATTATGCATGTTCATGCATGCATAGTGCTGTGTGTGTGTGTGTGTGTGTGAGAGAGAGAGAGAGAGAGAGAGAGAGAGAGAGAGAGAGAGAGAGAGAGAGAGAGAGAGAGAGCAAGAGAGAGAGAGAGGGAGAGAGAATGAGAGGGGGAGGGAAGGAGGGAGGGAGGAAGAGATGGAGAGGGAAAGAGAGAGATTAGGGATTGGGGAGAAAAAGGAAGCAAAATGGAAAGGAAAATTAATTTGGACCTGAGACCTCATTTATAGAGCATCTCATTCTTAATTTTATATACTTTTTCTCCATCATTGAATCCAGCAGTATTTTGGTATTGTTTTGTTGATGTTATCTTAGGCGCTCTCCCTTCAGAGTATTTGCATAAGGAAAGCACTCTACTACTTACATCACAGATCCCCATCTGGCTTTTTGGGTGGTTAATGACAGATGAGTCTCACTCTTCCTGCCCAGGCCAGCCGCGATCCTTAGACCTCAACCAACTAAGGATTACAAGTATGAATCTTAGGTGCCTAGCTTGAATCTAAGTTCTGAACTGAATTTGACCTGGCTGTGAAAACCAGGCAGTGATGGGCAGGCTGGAGGGACAACATCAGGGGCTCCAATGTCTTGCATATGGAATTCTTGCTTCTCAGGATGCCAAGACCTGGAGGATGTCAGTTTGAAGCCAGACCACTAAGAAAAGTCTGTGAGATAAGATTCCAGCAAAACACCAGGCGGGAGGTTTGGTGATAAAGCATCATTTCTTAACAAGAAAACAGATAAAGAGAATGATGCCTTGCATTCAAACCCCTGGTTACAAGCACAGGGTGCATGTATAAACCCCCCCCCACACACACACTCTCATACCACCACACAAACTTACATGCTCTCTAAATCCATCATGGACACACTGATAAATATGATACTGCCCCCACCCCCGCAATGTCTTGGGGTTTAAACTCTGAGCCTATGCACTATCCCTGAACATATTCTGCTCAAGGCTAGCACTCTACCACTGGAGCCTAAGTACCACTTCCAGCTTTTTCTGTGAATAACTGGAGATAAACGTCTCATGGACTGGGCTGTGAGTTTGGTCTAGTGGTAGAGTTCCTGCCTAGCATGCATGAAGACCCAAGTTTGATTTCTTGGTACCACATAGAAAAAACCAGAAGTGGTGCTGAGGCTCAAGTGGTAGAGCTCTAGACTTGAGAAAGCCCAAGGACAGTGCTCAGGCACTGAATACAAGCCCCAGCACTAGAGAGAGAGAGAGAAAAAAAGAGTCTCATGGACTTTCCTGCGCAGGCTAGCTTGAACCAGGATCTTCAAGTCTCAGATCTCAGGATTAAAGTTGTGAGCCACAGTGCCCAGCAATTATTATTTATTTTCTTATTAATCTTGTGGTTAGTTCTATAGGCTTGTTGTTTATATACTGATTTAAAGATATAAATTTTGTATCAAAAGTCTTTTCTTTTGGTTTTAATATTTTGAAGGTGAAACGAATGCCTTTTTTCATTTATTTCAATAATACAGTCAATCCATCACTTTTGAATGCCAAAGCAGTGCATAAATATAGAACTTTCAGGTTTGGTTACCTCTGTATTTAATTCTTTTTCAAACAGAAGTTAAGTTGATACAGGAGGATTGTTTTGATAAGGCTTTTTCCAAAGACAAGTATATTTTTGTTTCCCTATTAATGTCAAATAAAGTCAGACACTGGCAGACACTAGCAAGACACTTTTGGAAATCTGTTCTCTTACACATTCCACCACTGTTGTTTCTACAGAGTGCACTGAAATGGTTTAGAGTCAAAAGCTTTGAGGAACAGATTCTTTAGAAGCTAAATCGGGCTTTATTGGAAGATCTCTAGGTAAATTGAGAATGATCTAAACCCCATTTCCAGAACAAGAGACTAGCTTTTGGGTAAACGGAATAATCTAGATCCCATTTGAGAACAAGCTCAGAAGTAGGGTAAGACCCTAACATGCGAAGCTCTGAGGAGGCAGAAGACAAGAAATAAGCAAATGAGGACACTTGGAAGATAAATCACAGCTTCCTTATCACTTGGCTTAGATCTTAAGATGGGTCTTGTAAGGAAAGTCACCAGGGCTGGAAATCTGGCCTAGGGGTAGAGTGATTGCCTAGTACACATGAAGACCAGGGTTCAATTCCTCATTACCTCATACGTAGAAAAAAGCTGGAAGTTGTGCTGTGGCTCAAGTGGTAAAGCTCTAGCCTTGAGAAAACCCAAGGACAGTGTCCATGCCCTGACTTCAAGCCTCAGGACTGGCAAGAAAAAAAGAAAGTCACCAGAATGGCAGTATAACATTAGTGTGATTCTGAAGGTTATATTCCAGCAAAAGGAAATGCCAGCCTATTGTCTGTTTTAGAAAACTAGGGATTAGCATTGACCAAGAGATTTATATTTATCAAGTCCTATGGGATAAGCTGGTGAGAGGTAGGTCCTAAGTACAGGGTGGCAGCCATTACTGACTTCTGTAGATTTGTTAACAAAAATTGACTGATCTGTTAAAATGCACGAGGTGTCTTATTAGGCACTTCAGGAACTAAGCAATTGAACAAATCTAAACAATTTGCTATTAATTACACATATTGAATTCAGAAAATTGTTAAGAGGAACAGTTGGAGCAATAGATTAATAAACAAAGAAATAGGACCCAGAACATAGCAAAGTCTTGGTGAGGGAAATGTTCAATTTAAAGTCTAACTCGAAGAAATAATTCCAAGAGTCACACATGCATCTAAGTGGATTGGTCTCTTCTAGGCAAGAGGAATCATTCTAACATTTACACTAATGATCATAGCTTCTACTCAAAGCATCACATTGCCTATACTGTATATGGCCACAGATATATTTTGAATTTAGATCTGTTTTCCCCAGACAAGAGGAAACATGCTCATAGTCTCTCTGAACCTAACATACTTCTCTTAACATACCCTTTCTAGGTCAGTTCATTGTCCTGCAAAGGATATAACCATTTTTTAATTCATGAATACATATTTTATCTCCCTGCTGGAGCTCCTTCTCTACCCAACCCATGTCTACAACCTTTCTTTCTTTGTGTCTGGTTTACTTCACTTAAAAAATATTTTTTCCAAGTCTTTCCATTTCATTACGAATTGTACAATATTTTTCTTCATTGTTATTTCATATCAGAAGTACAGTTCTACAAGAGCATTATTCTCATTAGTGAAATTATATGCAAGAAGAATCATGTGTTGTGTATATTCCAGCTTCCCACATGATTGGGCAATATGGTTGTGATCTCTTGGCATTTCTGATGGGCTACTTGGAAGCTGAAGTTGTTCTTCGTTTCTTTTCCCACATACCAAGATGAAGCTTATAAATCTGCCTGTCTTGCTTTTAAAGATCATATGGGAAAGGCTTTTTAAAGTGGGAAGCTACCATACAGAAATGGAAGGTATTAAGCTTTAATGATTTTATGAAATCCATCCAAGTGTAAGATGTTCAACAGGAGATCAGCGACCATTGATAAGAATGCACTCTCATTAAATGGTTCACATTCTACATGGAGCTGGGCATCACGTTTACTACAGCTTTTCAGAGCTGCCTTCTTCAGCTTCATAAACATAAATAGCAGAGTGTGACATACACCAAGATAGTTTGAGAGATGGTGACAGACTTCAGAATTAGTTTTATGCATGTTGATTTTATTTGCAGTACTATTGGTACTCTAACACTTTAAAAAACATACAACAGAAAAAATACAACCTAAGACAAAAAAAAAGAAAAAAATGGACAGGGATAATATCTGCATACACAGGTTTCAATCGTACCTTGCAAAACTTTTCCTGCAAGAGAATCATGTAAGAGTTATAAAATGTTGAAACTATTAACAGATAGTTACTTTCTAAACAAGGTAAAAAATGGCCTACCACAGATGATATTTCTGTGGTGTAATTGTGTGGTCTCAAAATTAGGTTATCTGGAAATTAAAATAAAAGAGTAAACTGCAGACTTAAATTTATCTTATGGTAACAGTTTTTGTATAAAATGACTCCTTGTGTGATAGACTATATTAGGGTTGATCATTTTTTGTCATGTCAGGAACTCACATAAAAGCACAAAGTACAGAATAAACCCCACTACTCTATTTTTTATTTTCCCTTCCCCCTCCTTCTTCTCCTCCTTTGCCTGCTACTCCTCTTCCCCTTCTTTTTCCTTCACCTCTTCTGCTTCCCCTTTTTTATTTCCCCATTTTATTTGCTCCTCCATCCATTCTTTCTCTTCGTGTCCTTTCTTATCCACATCCTCTTCTAATCCATTCTTTCATTCTTTTCTTGTATTTAAATACTTTTGCAGTTAGAAAATCTATCCCCTGAACTAAATCTATGAAGATTTTTATAAGCAAAAATAACTTTGTTCAGCATTCATTTTGAACACTAAAACCCTACCCCCCAAAAAAGTGTTATTTTGTTTTTATTAATATCACAGTGTTTTCTAATGCATAAATGTATCTCCAGAAAGAACATCTAAAAAAGAAAAATTCAGATACATTTGCCTTTAAATCAACAATGAGAAATCTAGAAAGACTAGATTATTAGATCTGAAATTTTCATTATTAATGAAAGCTTCTAAAAGCCAGAATCATTGACTTTGTAAAGAGAGAGCTTGAATGAAATTTCAGCATCAATGTTAGGTTACAAAAGCACATGTGATCATAGAAAAATAATGACAGGACCACATATAAGTCTAGTAGAATAAAAGTAAGTGAATCTTGGTGATAAGATTAACTGTGAATCAGCCTTATATAATGCATAAAGTTTAATGCATACAGGATGTCAGAGCTTCAAGCTATACTACAATTCTACAGATGAATGAGTCCGCAAAAGGAATACAGAGAAATTTTCCCTCAAGTCAAAACAACTACTTAAATTGTATCCATCTTAGCCAATAAATTTCGGGAAGGAATACCCTTTAGCCTTTGTTATGTCTTCTTAAGTATTCCTCTACAACTAGAAGAACTAAAACAAATAAACTAAGGAACGAGGAACATGAAAATATATTCCAGAGGTGATTTCCAGTTCTTGATTTCTCAAGACATTCAAGTATCAACATCAATCAAGTTACAAGGGTTTGTAATGTATAGTTTCAATAGACCTTTTCCATGGCTAAGGGCTGAAACAATCTTTTCCTTTAAAGATCTATAAAACAGAACAAACCAGAATGACTAAGAATGTATTGATAAATGTATGACACATGCTGGAAGAGCAGAAAATGTTAGAATAACATTGCGTAGGAGGGGAGAGGTGAGAGAGGGGAGATGTAAGAAAATGGAAATTCCTCTGAGTGCACGAGCCCTACTTCTTGGCAAATACACTCAAGATTTGGGAAGTTGAGAATGAGAAAGGCCCAAAGGAATCAGCTTCACAATGGATTAGTGATACATCTATATTGTCAGAGCCCACCGCAAATCTTAGCCACAGGCCACAGGAGGTCCCTGAAAACTAAGATATAATGGGAAAATACCAAAGATAACTGATGATTTGTTAATAATGTACTTGATCCTCACACCACTATGGATTGATGACTTAGCAGAGATTATGTGAGAAACTAGAGGTAAAGCAAAAGGAAGAGTGCAGATGTCATGATCCCTCTAGACTTCTTTGTATGGCAAGCACTCCAAACTGCACATTTTCAGTTGAAGCTATTGTGAAATTCAAATCCCACATCTGCTGCGAAAAATTTCACCTCTGGATATCCAGCTGTTAATGCCATTTTCACCTTCAGAATCATAGAGGAATTTGTATTTTTATGACTAACACCCAAGGGACCGTGAGTGAATAATAAAACAAAAGGTGAGATGTTTAAGTTTTTCACTTGTTTTGAGGCATCCTATTATCTATAATCAAAGCAGTTCCTGCTGGATCTCCTTCTCTTTGAGGAAGTTGAAAATATGAAGGAGTTCATGACCTATTATGCTTATTTCAAGAAGAAAAAATAAGCCAGGAACTGGTGGCTCATGGCTAGAATCCTAGATATCCAGATGGCTGAGATCTGAGGATTACAGTTCAATGTCAGCTTGGGCAGGAAAGTCTGTAACACTTGAATCTACCATTAACCACCAAAAAGCTGCAAGAGGAGCTGTTGCTCAAGTGGTAGAGCACAAATGACAGTGGAGAGGTCCAGGAATGGCATAAAAGATAAATAAGGCAAATAAATAATTTGATAAGGCTTTATGCATTAACTGAGTAATCTTATTTCTATGTTTTTGATAGGAAAAATAGCAGCTAAATTTATACAAATTAAGAATGCATTTAGGATTACTAGAAAGATGAAGTTGAACAATTGCAGAATAACTATCATTTGTTACATATAATAATGTTTCTGTGGCTATCTCTCTCATTTGCATATGTGTATTTCTCATTTTCATTAATGCATGATGTATACGTAAAAAAACATTGTTAAGTGAATACTATTATGCTTTTTTCTTTTTTATTGGGGTGTATTGAATTGTACATGGCAAAGTGTTTCATAATGATGCATTCATATTTGTATTGCATGTTTTTTGATCACATAGTCCATTCTTTCCCCTGTGCCTTCCTCTATTCCCTTTGTCTTTTGCCTCCTTAGTGGTCTTTAATGACTTTGTTGATTTGTTTTCCTCTAGATTCCAGAAATGAGAAAAATTGCATGTGACATTTAAGTTTGAAGGGTTGGTTTACTTCACCTACTATGAAGATACTATGGGTATTACTGGAGGCACAGAGTTACACGAGTACAACACTCATGCTTTAAGACATTCCCATTACTTCAGAAAATTTCCTTTTATTCTTTTACTACTACTCCTACTACCACTACTACTACTAATTTTGTTGTATTGTGGTAGGAAGCTTAACAGGAGGAAAGTTACATAACAAGTATTTCAAAACCTAGTACAGCATTCTATACGTAGAATACAAGTGGAACTTTGCACAGTAGATCTCTGGAACTTTTCAATCTTTCACAACTGAAACTTTATTGAGTAGTGGTTGGTTCTCCATTTTTTTCCCTTTTTCTCAGCTGCTAGAAAACAGCATTCTACTTTCTGCATCTGTAACCTTGACTAATTTTAATACCTTGTATGAGTGTACGTACAGAGCCTTTTTGCAACAGGCCTATATAATTTAGCTTAGTGTTCCAAAGTTTATACATGCTTTAGCTGTTGCAGATATTTCTGTTTTTAAGGCTGAATAATTTTTATTGTGTTTCATATATATATAATTTTCTTATCAATTAATCCAGTAATAGTCATTAGGTTGTTCCCACTTAGGTGAAGAATAGAGCTCTCATGAAGAAATTAGTGCTAATAATCTTTAATAAGCTGACGTCAATTATTTTGGTTTAATACTAAGAAATTGGATTTTTGAAGTATATATAAGGAAATCATAAATAAGAGAGCAGAAACACCTGAAATAGAATACATAAATCAATAGAAACCAGTCAATAAAAACATCAGTTGTTCTTTTGAAAAAAATTAATCAACAAGCCAAAGTAAGAAAAGGGGAACAACAATGTAAATGAATAATTTTTTAAAGGAGAGGAATCACCAGTGATGCAACAGAAATATAGGGCTCACAAGACGCTTATGAAGATCTTCTCACCAACCACCTGAGTAATTTCCAAGAAGACATAGACTCTCTGGAGGAATTATACATAGTCAGGAGAGTCTGAGAGTAATCAAACATTCCCAATGAATAAAAAAGCCTAAGAATATATGATATTACTAGGTAATTTTACCAAATACAAAAAAAATAACATTTAAACCAAATCCTTCTGAATGCATGCCAGAAAATTGGAAACTTTTGTTTCCAAATTGATTATATGAGGGTAAGAAAGAAAAAATAAAGGCCAATATCTTTGATGATCATAGATACAAACTCCTCAACAAGACAGTACCAAGCTAAATTCAAAGTGACACTGAAATATGACCCAATAGGAATTATCCCTGGAATGTAATGATGGCTCAATACATAATAAATAGTCCATATAGTATATATCATTAAAATTCAGAAACATATAAAATTCAACACACTTTCATTAAAAATATTCTGAAATACTTGGAAGAGAAAGAAATTCTTTCAACATAGTAAAGCTCATACATGAAAGCCCAAAATTTAGCATGATATTTATGTTGGATATTGAAACTTTTTCAGTAGGTATTGATAATAAGGCAAAGATAGTCAACGTTGTCTCCACTTAGTAAACATAGTCCCGGATTTCCTTTTCATAACTGTTAAACAGTGGAAAGAAGCAAATGATACCCAAATCAGTAGATCAAGAGTTAAACTTCACCTGATTATATAAAGAAAACCCTAAAGAATTCATACACACACACACACACACACACACACACACACACACACACACACACACACGATTTTAGGAATTCTGGAATACAAAACAAACATAAAAAGTCAGTTTTAATTTCTTTATATTAATAGCAAGCTATAAAAAGACATTTAGAAAAAGGTAATGTCATTTCTAATACTATGAAAATAAAACACATTTATGTGAACAAATTGAAGGGTGGAGGCTAAAAACCATGCTCATGAAAAATTTTAAAATCTTGATAAGAGATACTGAGGAAGATATAAAATAATGAAAAAACATCCTTGGCTCTGGTATTGAAAGACTTGTTGCTGAAATGTTCATATAACCCAAAGCAATATGCAGATTCAGTGTAATCTACTTCTAAATACCAGTGAGTATTATTAAACAAAATAATGACTAAAATAATATTGAAAAAGAGCAATGTTCATGGAATCATGTTTTCAGGTTTCAAAATGTTAATACAAATGTTCAATAACTGAAACAGAAGGATGCTGGCAAATAAGCAGAATGGAGCACAAATGGAACAAAATGGAGAGCTCTTCTGGGATTTCTCTAAATCCACTTATAATTAACTGATTTTGAACAAGGATGTCCAGAATAAACACAGCAGGGGAAGGATGGTCCTTCTGATAACTGATGCTGGAAACAACGGACGTCCATATGCTCAGGAGTGAAATTGAGCCCTCATTGTACATTTTTATTTAACATTGTTAAGTGGAGGATGAAATCTTTTACTATAATGTAAAATAACTGCAAACAATGGCAACTTGCAACTTATTAACAATTCTATCAGGTGAAAATAAGTTGTCTAAACTGAAGATCAATCACCATGTTTATGAATGAGAAAGACATATTTCTCATGTTGTGTTTCATATGAGGAACATAGATATTGGGGAAGGTAGAATAAAAATTTGAGTACAGAGATGGTTTTGTGTCAGGGAAAATTTGCAGTAAGTAAAATGAGAGGACAATAAATATGAAAAAAAATTGGTACTTACTGTACCAAGTATGTACATAACCTAGCATAATTTATTCCAAGCTACACATTATTAGAGATAGCTAGGAAATTGGATAACTGAAATCTGTTATAATTTAACATTGCATAAGAAAAACCATAAGGTGGTATTTCCCACGACAACCCAAATCGAGCACTGTCATCACCTCTCTATCGTGCATGGTGGAATTCACAGATGATCATCCATACAGTACAGGGTTTCATGTGAAGCATGATCACCTAGGAACCCTAGGCTGAGTATTTTGGACCTGGAGAATTTTTGACTTTTCTGCCTGAGCTGGGCTCAAATCTCAGTCTTCCTCCTCTCAGCCTCCTGAGGAGCAAGGATTAAAGGGGTGAGCCACCAGTGCCCAGCTGCGCAGTGATTTTTTTTTTGTCACTACAAAATGAGACTTCTTTTTATTATCTTCTCTCTTCAGGGGTCATTAGAATTAATTGCACCCTCAATTATGAGACCTGTCAGTATCTCTTCTCTCATTGTGTTCTATTCTCCTTCACCTATGAAAGTCCAGAAATGAATAATCCTTGTTAATTTATTGCCTTGGCTTAGGTCTCTTTGTGGCTCACCGTAAAGCATTGCTTATGGCCACTCCTTTCCTTGCTCCCTATCGTCTATCACTGCCTGATACTGACACTCATATCTCTTTTTTTAGCAGTTCAATATAGCAACCTCCAAATCCCTTGTCTTTCCACCCCCATCCTTTAAGAAGGCCTAAAACTAACCTATTTGTTGCTCAAATCTATTTTCTGAATGGATAGATGTGTGAATAAGTGAATATCAAAGTAATGGTTCCAAACATCAGTTGTTGAAGCATTCTGATCCTGTTGAATAAGTCAAATGGCTCCCTTTGCCAATATGAATTTATTATTTCCTGAAACTACAGAATACATTTGGGATGTCTCAGATTTGTCTGTAACATCTCTAAGGAATCTCTGTCTGAAAGATACTTTAGAGAGGCAGAAATTTCAACAAGTTCAATTAATTGCACAGTACTTCCCCTCAGGACATTTCTTAGACATAAAAAAAATTCTCTAACTGCCTGCCATAGACAACCTTCCTTTACAAACTGTCACCTCTAGACCTGTGGCTTTATTGATTTCACATTGCTTTTACTTTCAAGGCATCAAAGTCAGAAACGAAATGAATATGATACTAAATGGGTAATTGGTAGGGTATTCTTTTCTCAGAAGAATTCTAGCCATGTTGCTTTTCTGAATAAGACAAGATGAGGAAGTAATTACTGTCCTGAGAAGAGCAGTAAGTTCTACTATTTCTACAGTGCTATTTAGGACAAGATGATTCGGAAAAATATGAAGAATTGGCAAAGGAAAATGGAAGATAAGAAAAGAATTTATGAATTGAAGAAGTACTTTGACAGATGAAGGTCACTATGAAATAGCTGGGTATTAATAGAAGGATATAGAACAATAGCTAGGTTATTGAAAATAGTGGGACACAAAAATGTATTCAAAACAAAATGTGCTCCCCATAAAACCCTACTTAAGTTTTCATGAAATACAATGAGTATTTCATGAAGAAAATATGTTAAACATCCAAGTTCAGAAATATTGTGGAACAATTTAATTTAGTTTTAATTTCTTCATTTGGCTTTAACCATACAACAATTTTGTTTGTTTGGGCACCTATTCCTGAAATTTCCTTCACCTGTACTCAAGGTCTATTAAATACATTTAAAAGACATACTTTCAAATAAATTTAAATTAGTTTTTAATGGAACTAAATAAGAGCTGAAGGCATGCTTGAGTGGTACAGTGTCAACCAACTGATTAAGCCAGCAAAGGCCCTGAGTTCAAACTTTAGTACCAAAATAAAAACCCAAACCAAAAAAGAAATCAAGAAACTACAACTAAACAAATAATCAAATGATACACTCAGAATAACGTTTTTAAAACCCCAAATTATATTTTGAAATCAGGTGTAATTGAAATCAAATATTCTTACCTACTTAAGGTAATTTATTTTCTTCTGGTTTGTGTGAGGTAGGAGGGGGAGAATAAGAAATTCCTTTAGTTAGTTTTAGTAAAAAATCTGAAGACAATTTTTTTTACCAGACTTGAGAGAACATACCGGTCATCTCAATACCAGAGGATTGAGATAGAATGTTCAACAGTTCCAAGCCAGCTTGTGCTACTAAATGAGTTTCTGTCTCAGAATAGGAAACAGAGTTTCCTATTTGTTGACTTAATAAAAACTTAAATCATTTTCTCTCTATATTAATATGATTCCAAAAGTCAAGTCAGTAAGGCAATCTACCTTTTCATATGTAATTGACATGGGTACTTAGACAGGGATCCTTTTCATTAATGGTGAAATATTCACAGTGTTCAGGTAGGTTTGATTTAAAATTTGCAAACTTTGTCATCCTGTTCTTATTAATTCTAAAATGTCAGTTTGCCACATCATAAACATCCAAGTAGGCAGTTGGGAGAAAAAACAAAAAGCAAAGCACTAAGAAAAACAAAAGCAAAACAAAACAAACAGACAAACCAACTCAGAGGGGACAACAACAAAAAGGGACTAGAACAAACTATGAAGAGAATTTTGAGTTAACATAAGGAGAATGAGATTTTAGCCAATGTTATTTGCTTACCCTAGGACAAATGCCATTTCCTCATCCTGGGTGCTCATTTCCCCATCTGTTAAAGGAAGAGCCCTTGCCTAATCTCCTTATGAGATCATTCTAAGTATCAACTGATAATATAAATGGTGCAGCATTTCACCTAATGTGCAAAACCAAAGGACAATAAATGCTGCACACATAATAATTCCATTTATGTGAAGTTCACGTGAAGTAAAAGAAAATAAAAAACTACATAAAAACAAAAACTGGTATGGTCTTTTGGGGAATTGGGTTACCCGCGGATGAGAAGGAGAATCAGAGATGAGGAAATATTCAGATACCACTGGCTTACACTGTAAGCCTCCCTATTTGGGAGATGGAATGGGACAGCCTGGCCAGAAAAGTTCATGAAACACGTTGCCTTCTTAATCCTCAGTTCTGTGGAGTAGCTAATGCTCCTGATCCGAGCTATATGCCAGGATGAGACTGGGTGGATAGAGGTTTCAAACCAATCTGACAGAAGAGAATGAGAATGTGTCTCTGCAGAATGTAAGATGAACATGCTGACTTCTGACCCCAGTGAAGACTACAAGTCCCAAAATAAGTGGGTGGAGGCTCAGATGTGTGTCTCATAGGGAAGTGAAACTATTCTAAAAGGAATCAGTGAAAAACAGGGCTGAGGGCATGGATGCACATTACTGAGTATAGCAAGTGACAATTGTCCAATCGGACATCCCTAGTACTGCAAAAAATAATGATAAATTAATTCGTTAACACAATAATCATGCAGATGGGCACTGAGGCTTTAAAATTTTGTAAAAGTTTGGTAATGTAAACAGTTGAGACTACAGTGATATTTATTATGCAAAGTAACAGAAATTAATTTCTGTATGTCCTATGATTAATTATCATTCATTAGTTATGAATTTATCACTTATCCATTAATTCATCATTTTTCAGCTACCATATATTTGACTTTTTAAACTGGAAATGAATTTCCAAGTGCTCACTCTGCTTATTTTGCCAAGATGGAATCACACATCTTTTCTAAAAATACGCTAAGATAGTAGAGGTAATCAGACAATTCTCTTTTGCAGGACTGGGTATTGGGCACCAGGCCTAGGCAATCATGCAAAACTTGTATTTGTTTATTGAAATAGCAACCTTGTTGAAAAGTTCAAATTCTTAACAAGTTTTCTACAAAAGAGAATTCCTATTTTATTTTGTACTGAGCCTTTGAATTCGCAAACCTATTTTTGCCTTTCTAAGCTTTGGCTCTACCTATACTAGCATCCTGGAATTTATTGTTAAATTTCTCAAGAAAATATTTACTAATTAGTCAAGATTCTCCATTTCTACTCCCAGGACATAGCATAATTTCTAGCATTTAATAGGCTGTGAGGAAATATTTGTTGACTGATAGATTAACTAACTGACTTATTAATTAGATAAATTAAGTAATAGCTGACTGAATTAATTAACAGTGATATGCTGAGCTTAGAGAAAAAAAATAACAGAATTGAGTCATAAATCAAAAACTGAAATTTCTTCCTGAGTCTGATTTGTAAATGAATCCAGCAAACATTAAATGCTTGCTCTTTTGGCAGAGAAACACCACTGGCTGACTATTTTGAAAATAATCTTACTTGATGCTCAACCTCTCCATGTCAGGGTCAAAACAACAAAGACTATTGTGTATATGTAGCATATCTTCTATACCTGAAGACCATGATGGCTAAGCTAAGAAGGGCTTTAAGCATTCTGCCACATTTTTTCAAGTCATTTCTTTTAAAGCTCTGGGGTTCAAATCTCGCTCTGGGCCCTGTCCTTGAATTTCCTCAAGGCTAGCACTCTACCACTTGAGCTACAGCACCACTTCTGGTTTATTCTGTGTATGTGGTACTGAGGAACCGAACTCAGGGCTTCGTGCATGCTAAGCAAGCACTCTACCACTATACCATGGTCCTGGCCCTCAAGCCACTTCTGTAATATGTATTTGGCAGGTCCTCAATCTACCACTTAAGCCATGGCTTCAGCCTCCTATAGCTTTAGCCATTTTCAAGCTAAGATCTTGCTTTATGCCTGGGCTGTGCGGCTCCTGTTTTGTTTCTCAATGTCACTGGGTATGACAGACATACACCACTGTGCCTAGCCCTTGTGCTTCCCCAGAGCTGAGGTGACAACTTTTGGAGAGATCAGAAATTACACATTATATGTGTTGCTTCTAAATTATTATTCATATTCAAGTAGAGATGCTTTCAGAGCAAACATCCAGAATAATGATTAATAATGATAGTGATAATAAAGTTGCTGTGATTGTAGCTTGTCTTTTCTTCTACTCAATCCAGAAACATTGGCATTTTATACCCTCCATCCATTTTTCTCTTCTTCTTATAGTCCTTCAAGAATTTCATTGACTTTACATTCACAATAGATTCAAAATCTGATCACTCACCTGCCTTCCAACACTGCCACCCAATTCAAGCCACTCTCTTGTTCTGCCTGGATTGCTGAAGGACATTCTAACTAGTTGTTCTGGTTTTCCTCTTGCCCTAGATATCTGAGAAGACAGATGAATGTAAGCTCACAGATGTTCAAAAAAAATCTATTGGACAAATGCAAGATAAATGTCCTTAAAATATGACTAAAGAAACTTACAAAGCAATCCAAAGGGTATTTAGAAATATCACAAGGGAGAGAGAGAGAGAGAGAGAGAGAGAGAGAGAGAGAGAGAGAGAGAGAGAGAGAGAGAGAGAGAGAGAGAGAGAGAGAGAGAGAGAGAGAGAGAGAGAGAGAGAGAATAAAGACAAAAATACAGAGAAAGTAACACTCGGGGGAGATGCAATTCGAAGCTGAAACTCAGTCCAATGTGTGGCCAATGTTCTTTCATGATTCTATTCAATAAGCGTTCTATGCACAACAGAAATCCAGTATCAAGATCACTTGGTAAATTTTCAAGGAGGCCTTCTCTGACCATAGTATTTGATGCTGTAGTTTCTGTGTCTCAGCCCTAATCAATTGCTCCTTATCCCTCTGCTGTTTCATGTGATTTACAAGGTCATCTATCTGCATAGCATATATTAAGCATGCCACTTCACAGCACCACCTACTTTAACTTCAATCTGCTCTTTCTGTATATCTTGTTTTGTTTTGTTTTCCAATCTTGTTTTCCCATCTTATGAAAGTTTGTTTATAGTGTATTCCCACACTGAGAACCATGCCTAGAATATAAATTGTGCTGATCAGTTTCTAGAGGCATTTTTCTTTTCCTGTAGGGAATACCTAGGGAAAAATAAAGAAATGAATGAGGGCCGTGGAAGAGCCAGAGTTCAGGGATTGCTGATAGGTTGGAGAAGGCTAAGTGGAGGGCACTGCCATTCTGGAGGGAGGGAAAGCGAAGGGCCAGTCCACCGGAAGGGCCAGTCCACCGTCTTCTGCCCTGACCCTCTTGTCACAATATCCACTGGACAAACCCAACGGGAGGTAGAGGATGGTAGAACCCAGAAATCCAGGCCAAAGATCAGTTTGCCAATGCACAGATCTGGGCAGGGGAAGATAGAGTTTGGGAGCAACCAGCTCAGCGCATCGGAATTTAATAAACAGCCATGGAACAAATACAAGGCCGTCTTCCTAAAATACTATTTCAATGGAAAGCTAGAAATAGAATCCAAATTGCTGTTTATCTCAGGAAGTGTAATAAAAGTCAAGGGACGTAAAACCAAAATCAAACATAGACGAGATGTGAAGATTTGCATGAGCAATGTCTCCCAAAGCTTCTGTTAGTTTGCTACCAGTCTGTAGAGCAACAGCTTTGAGAGGTGCTGGAACTCTGAGGAGGCTGGGCGCAGTGGAAGGAAGTGATGTCGCCAGAACTCTGGCAGCTCTCTTCCATGTCCCTCCTGACCCCTCCCCTCCCATATCTTTCCCACTCCACTCTCCTCCCTGGATACCTTCTTCCTCTGCCACTCACAAGCCCCACAGCAACAGAGCCGATTAACATGATTCAAAAATCTTCCTTTCCTCCTTAAAAATATTCATCCTAAAAGCCCAGCAATGGAAAGCTAACTTACACGAGATAATTCCTCTAGCAGGATTAAGGTAAGAAAGTAGCTTCACATTTCTAACATTTACTACAAAAGAGGGATTTTATCCTTCTGACACCTTGGTCAAGTTAAGATGTTCACAAGTATTGTGACGTGCATATATTTGTATCCCCTCAGAACGTATAGGGCATCATTGCTGAATATGAGCTTTTGGTACACTTAAGGTGGAATATGATTCCTACAGCAGTTGGCAATGTGGGGGTTCGTCATCTCCCAGGTTTCCTCTGATAATAAAGTAGATATAAAAGGCAAAATCAAACAAACAGAAAATGAATGTATAGGTCATAGCTTCAATCCTCAGTGTGGCAGAGTGAATTAAAAGGGGTCTTAATAAGATGATAAGTTTGCGAAGTTGAAATCTCATGAAATCACAGCAGTGTCCCTAGTGAAACAACACAAGAAAAAAAATTAACTTGGGCTGGGAGTTCAGCCTAGTGGTTGCCTAACATGCACGAAGATCAGAGTCCATTCAATTCCTTGGTACCACATACATAGAAAAAGCTGGAAGTGGTACTGTGGCTCAAATGATAGAACACTATCCTTGAGAAAGCCCATGGACAGTGCTCAGGCACTGAGTTTAAGCCCCAAGACTGGCAAAAAGAAGGAGAAGGTGAAGACAATAACAACAACAAAACAAAAAACAAAAACAAAAACAAAAACAAAAAAAAACAAACTGTCTAACGCTGCATTTACCCAGGTAGTCTTCTTAGGTATACTGTTCTCTTATAGTGACAATGGACCAGACAAAGAGACGAATCTCATTTGGTTTGTTTTTCTTGCTTGTATGCTTCACGTTCAAGGGATCTAGGAAGTAATTGGATACAAAGTCTAAAGAACAGATTTCATAGACAACATTACCTTAAAAAGAGTCCAGGAAGGGGAGAGGAAAATTGAAAGCCACTTTCATATCTAAAGTTACAGGAAGGGATTCATTAAGTAGCATGGCTACTGGGAACTAAAATACGTCATTTTCATAAGCAGAAAGGAAACACAGGTGACAGACAGATGGAGCCCCCCCAAATAAACAATCAAATCTTAAGTGCCAGGGATTTCTGTAGCTTCATTTCTCCTTGCAAAACTTGGGTAAAATGCCTCAGGCTACAACTGAGATCTGAGGACAACAGTTCAATGCCAGCCCAAGAAGGAAAGATGATGAAACTCTCATGTCCAATAAATTACCAAAAAAACGTCAGATGTCGACCTGTGACTCAAGCTGTGGTTCAAGCTCTGGAGTACTAGCCTTGAGCAAAAGACAATCAAGAGACAGAACAAGAGAAGCCCTGAGTTCAAGACTCAGGACTGGCAAAGTACCCAAAACATGGGTTGTGCAGGGGCTTAGAAGTTGGCATTTGTTGTTATGTGTCTGGAGTTACCCTCTCAAAGTAGTTGGTTTTGGAAAGAAAGAAATAGACTGGGGAGCACACAAGGAGAATCACAGAAACTGTGTTTTCATGATCCTGTAGGAAAAACAAATTGCTTCTCCTCCTTAGCTCTCATCAGAGGCCCACAGAACTAGGTATTCAGGAAAAAGAAAGGAAAAGCAAGCTACATTGCACTCAACTCAAAGTACAAACCATCAATTCAGCAGCTGGTAGAGCTGTCTCCCACCAATGGCCTGCCTTGAAGTAAGGAACTACATTCAGTATTGCTGGCTCTGACTTGGGAAGGAAAAGACAGCCTTCCCCCTGCCCATTTCTTTACTTTTCTGCCATGGATATGAGGTGCTGACCTCACTGCTGGAATGAAAAGATAAGAAAAATGTTTTAATCTGTATGTTAATTATTGAAATTAGAATTGCAGACAAATATTTTGGGAAACTTCAAGTTGCTTACAAACGTGGCACTTTCCATTTTTAAGCCCAAAGTGTCATTGTGTATTCAAAAGCTCAGATCTTTCCTGAAGATTCATGCATTATTTATGTCACACTTTCCCGGGACACCAAGGATGTCACGCTCTGCATCCTTCTGAAATGGGGAAATAATTTCAGACAGAGTTTGACTTGAAAAGTACCAAAACTTAGAGGAGGGGGGCAGGCAGGCTGTGATGCAACCTGAAATCTACATTTTGTGATGCATAAGCTTTCAAATTAGAAGAATTTTTGGAGTTAAAAATTAGGAAACTAAGTGAATGTGGAAATAGTATATGAATGCTCCTAGGAGTGCATGCTCATGCAACAATGAAATGAAAGGATTTCTGAAAGAGATTAGTACTGAAGCCTTGCTACAATTTTCTGTAAGTGTCAGATTCTAATGCTTTAGGCTCTGTGTGATGTAAACTTTGTCATAAACACTCCACTCTGACTTCATGGTGCCAACACAACCATACGTGGTATTGTATTCCAATTGAATGTGTATTGGCCAAAACATATGGTCAAAGGCTTTGGGTCCACAGGTTATAATTTGGCAGCCTTCACATAATCTATGCATTTACAGGTTAGCTTTTTTTTATTTTATTTTTTATTTATTTTGCATTTTTTATTGTAATTAGTAAAAGGGTTACATGATATTTGCCAGACAGAAGATGCATTAATTCACATACATGGATACCCTTTCACATGTCTTGGTACCCATTTCCCTCCCCCCCCACCCGTCTTGGTTTCCCCCCCTTCCCTATCAAATTTCAAATAACCAAATACAAATAAATTCAATATATCAGATAACAAAGTGAGGTACTATAACAATATGAGATAACCAAGGGACAGCAAAGGAGATGAGAGACAACATAGTACATTAAGGACAACAATCATTCGTTATATGGCTTTTGTTTCAATATCCTGGAGGTCCTTTCAATTAGCTTCATACTATATGGCCTTATGTATCAAGATTTTGCTCTATTGCAGATCTCTAGGTTAGCATTTTTTTACATAGTCAAATTAAATACTTAGAAGCACACAATACAACCTACTTTTCTAGGTTGTTTTTTCCACTTAAAAATTCCTTACCTTTTCTCATCAGTTTGGTAAAGACAGATGTTACCACATCAGTATCAATTATAAAAGGAGTCATCTACCTCACCAATATGGGAATACTCCTGGGAACTGAAAATAGACTAAGCTTCCTGACTATGTGAGGTTTAACATTTCCATCATCAGATTCAATAAATACTCATTAATAGTTTTCAAAGCTAGGCCTACATATATCTTCCTTAAATTCAAATTCAAAATCACATATTCATTTCTGTCTGAGATACTAAAGGCAATACCCTTGCAACTCCAGAGAAGGCTAGGTGATAGAAACTCAACCATCTGCCTACAGCAAACCCCTCCCAGAGTCTCTACTCAGATTCTCATTAAGTCAAATGGAAAAGGGCAGCATGTAATAGCATCTACTTAGATCTGCTGTCGCTTCTTGTCCTGATTTCTTTTAGTCACAGATTCTTCTTCCAGGAAGGGCTTATTTTTATGGCTGATTTATGTCAAAGCTTTGATTAAGGTACCTCCACATACCTTGCAATGCTTAAAATAATCCACTATGGATCAGACAACAGGAAGTTTAAACCCAATCAGTTCAAGGTTAAAATAAAATAAGTTAGTTCATCCAGTCAATCCAATTTTGGGGATAACCAAAGGAGCATGTTGCTTTTAAAATAAGCTCTAATTTTTGTGTCATGCCACAGTACAGGTCTTTCAACTGTATAGGTACAATCTGTCATCATATACTGGAAAATTAAGAATGATTTTGCTGTGATCACATGCCAGGGAAAATTTTCTCTTGAGGCATCCTTTGCTGCTCATGAACCTGTATTTACGCAATTGCTTTTCCTCCTGTCTGTTAGTGTTCTAAACTTGGATGACTTTTTATAGAACCTTGAAAACTAGCCAACTCTCTTTCTCTTGTGCAAACGTGGATGCATCCAATTAATTAAAATATATGTAGGAACAACATGTCCAATATATTTTAGATTTGAAACAGTTGACAATGGCATCACTGATCAAAGTGAACTAAGAAGCCTTTGCTGGCTGGGAAATCCAGATGGCACATGCTGGAAAAATTCTTCCCATAGTCATAGAAAGATATTGCTGAGTAGACCAGAAGCATGCAGTGAATGCCCTCATTGGCTCTTTAGATAACATTCTTTCTCCCATTCTAAAAAATAATTTAATTTCAGAGACTTGATCACAAAACAGATCACAGTTATCCTATTTCTCCACACAGTGGGTAGAGCAGGTGAATCATCCTATGTCAATCAGTGTGTAGCATTTTCTAGGTATCTAAGCATAGGTATTCATGACCATTGACTAATGCTCTAATCAGACCATGCAATCATATGAGCTAAATTATTTCTTTACAGCATTATAAGTATACTCTATATTTTTTTCATTTCTTTCAAAGTTAGAGAATAGAGAGTAAATTTGGTGAAAGTAACTCAGCACTGAATTTAATATTAACCAGTCTTTAAAATAGACAGAGAGAGAGAAGCTGGGCACGGCAGCTCACTCCTGAAATCCTAGCTACTCAAGAGGCTGAGCTCTGAGGATCAAGGTTCAAAGCCAGCCCAGGCACAAAAGAACTTGAGACTCTTATCTCCAAATCCCTAGAAAATGGAAAGTGAGGCTTGGCTCAAAGGAAGAGCAGTAGCCTTGAGCTGAATGAAGAGCTAACAGACAGCACCCAGGCTGAGTTCAAGCCCTATAACCCATTAAACAAAAACAAAAAAAGCACAGAGAGAAAGAGAGAGAGAGAGAGAGAGAGAGAGAGAGAGAGAGAGAGAGAGAGAGAGAGAGAGAGAGAGAGAGAGAGAGAGAGAGAGAGAGAGAGATTCAACCCATAGGCAGGTCTAATTTTCAAACATATATGCAGGTTCATATGTATATACACACAGATGTATTAACCACAGTATAGTATATACAGGGGAAAATTCTGATGGTATAACTCCTTTGAATAGCTAACAGTCTAATGATATATTTATGAAAAGCTAGAATTTGAGATGGCATTTGGAGAGAGTAAGGTGACAGGGAGGTAACTAGTTGGTAGGATAACACAGCCATAATATTCAGTGTGAGTGTGAGTGTGTGTGTGTGTGTGTGTGTGTGTGTGTGTGTGTGTGTGTAAATGAAATAGGAAAACCGAGGGTTTGGGTACATCTGGGAAAGATGAGAGAGAATGATGATGCGTGTGACGCTGATCCAAATGCATAGTACTTATCAACTAACATATTGGATTGAAACTCCCTTCTCAACTACTTATAAATAAATAGATAAGTAAGTAAAACTATTAGATAAGTAAATAAAATGAACAGATCATAAGTAAGCAATTACAAAAATCAATACTTAAGTAGAAACCATCCTAACAGAAAGTATCATTAATAAAACCCAAGTACTAAAGGCAGGGTGTCCTTGCCTTTTTATGAAGTTCAGGTTAGGAGCCTAAAAAATATACACCATGGGAGAGCGCTTTCATACTGGAAACAAGGAAACAAACAAACAAACAAAAACACCACTGATATGAGTCAGCATGGAATATGAGGTTCTTAGATTGCCTATTTATGAAGTGTATTTGAGTAAGAAATGTTTTTGTATGCCTTTATCATGATGTGAGGATGGGATTTCAGCAAATAATTCAATCTAAAGATGAGTATTTAAATTATAAGAATCAACAGGTCTTAGAGGCCAACATCTTGATCCCCAGAAAAGACGTTCTTACAAATAACTTCCTTCCACAAGATCCCTCCTTCAAGACCTTTTTCCTGGTTGCCCAGCCCAGAACGTGCATCTCCCACTATGGATCTGAGATTGCTATGCCAAGATGCCTAATGGCCTCTGACACACCTGACTTGTATTCATACTGAAATATTAATTTAATTACAGGTGGTCTCCACTGATTCTAGGATTTCCAGAGGCTAATACAGGCAGACACATCATTAACATGGCACACCACTCAGTTCATTCAGAAACTCTGACTTTCCTTTCCTTTCTTGACTTTTATTTCACCTTATGTATAAATATGTGAAAATATATGTAAATAATATGCCTGTTCAGGGGTATAGATATTTGAAAATACACATATAAATATTCATTGAGTCCATGTCCTCAAAATCCCAGAGCCCAATAGCATAAAATCATACAAGGAAACCATATTAGAGTTCTTACGAAACCAAACTAACTCACTGGTATTGGATTAGAAACATCATTTACAAATAAAAGCTTATACACATAGTTCAATGTCTTTTTAAAATTTTCATTATGAGGCTCAGTTCATTCAACTGTCTGAAGTTAGATATCCAAAATTATTGATATTCTTTTAAGAAAATAAATGTCAACATTTGATGACATTTGTAACATGCTCCTCTTTTCTTGCTTATTACAGATTTTTCTTTGTTGAATGCATGAAAAAAGATGAATAAATTAATAAATGTCAAAATGCTCATATTATTTGTCTTCATTCTTCACTTTCTATACAAATAAAACTAGCATGAGTAGTTAAAATGTGTAATTGTCAGTAAATTATATTTAAACCTAAATGTCCTGAACAAGCCAGTATTTATCAAATCTTACCTAAAAAGTTGGAGAACTGTAATAATGTGAATTAATATGAACTAAGGTGAATCTATAAATCATAGAAGTTAGGCATTCAACAAGCAATTGTTTTCAGAACTACCCTCTCATTCTCCCCCTTCTTTTATAGTTTAGGATGACAGATGCACAACAGTGTCTTAACTCTCCTAAGTCCTTCCTTCTCAGTCAGGGAGTTTAGCCTAGGGGTAGAGAGCTTTTCTAGCATGCAGAAAATCCCAGGTTTGATTCCTTCATACTACATACACAAAAAAAATGACAGAAGGTGTGCTGTGGCTCAAGTGGTAGAAGCTTGCTTTGAGAAAGCTTAAAAACAGGGCCCAGACTCTGAATTCAAGGCTGAGGACTGCCAAAACTCCCCCACAAATCCTTCCTTCTCTAATTCCATCTGGGTGACTAGAAGATTGTTTAAACATTGTGAGTCTCAGTTTCTCTATTTATATTTGTGGATAAAACACATGTTTTTAAGGATTAAGCAGGCTAGTATGTACACACATATTATATACAATATATCACCTAATATTTGGCACATCTTGGTTCCTCAATAAATATTATTTTTAAATACTAGTAAAATAAGAATATATTATTATTAATTTTTGAAAGAACAGTTTGATAATCATTAATGTCTATAATTGTACAAATTAATGAGATACATCATGACATTTCCAGGCATGTATTTTTATCATGTACTGATGTTATTATTGCTGTACCTCTAAAATTAGCCTTTTGGCTCTGAATATGCCATTTACTTATTCCCATCACCTTATTTGACTCAATTCATTGTATCTTCTTTCTAAGAGGCTTAATGTTCAAGACTAAAAATGTCATCATAAAATATAATTCTTTATTATGCCAATAACTCAGAACTGTAGGTTCTATAAATACAAGAGGTAGGTGAAATGAAACCTTCAGAGTCTGTCTTACTAATAATCTAAGAGCAAAGAGGGCATGCTGTCTCTATTGTCATTAGGTGTAAAAGAGTTGCTGCTTTTCAAATCCTTCATTGTGAGGTTAGGCTATCCAAGCAGCTAGAGCACTGTGTCTGTCTGTCTGTTGTCTGTTTGTCTCTCTACATATATATGTATATATACATATACACAACTATACAACTATACACAAGTGTGTACATATGTACACACATGTATATGTATATATATATATATACAGACACATAGTATGGGGTTCCAGTACCCTTTAGAAATATCACATATCTTCAAATTTATAAAGATGGAACCATTTCATAATGAAACTTCAAAAAATTCATGCCACAATAATTCAGTTTGTAAGTTATAATTTAGCAGACATCAGTCTGACTAAACTCTTCATTCTGCATCATCTCTAGATGGAAAAATATCCTTCTTTCTTACACAAGTTTTATATGATCACTTATATTTGTGTGTGTGTATGTACATGTGTGTGCATGCAAACCCATACTGAGACTTGAACTCAGAATTTTGTTGCTGTCCTTGAGATTTTTTTGCTCAAGGCTAGTAATATACGAATTGAGCCACAGTCCCACATCTGATTGTTTTTTTTTTATTTTTGTTCACTTGGTTCTTGATTTTGGGGGGAGGGGGAATTAATCATAGATATAAGTTTCCTGCCTGATCTGATTTCAAACCTTGATCTTCAGCTCTATCCTCCTGAGTAGCTAGGATTATTGGCATGAGCCTGGTTGATCACTTATAGGAATATATTATTTAATGGGCCCAGGGGAGGGTTACAGTATAAAAATTAAAAGCATTGTTGTCAGTTTATTGAAGTAAACTTACAAGTTTTCTTCAGCAACATCAAAAATATTCATGCCATAATATGACAGAATGAAAATTAAAAATAATTCAGTATGTCTTCCCTGAAAACTTGCTTTGGGTAAGTGGAAAGAAAGGAATCCTATTAGGTTAACTGACAGTCATAAGGTAAAATGATTTTAAGCTTTCATTCAAAGAATGATTTTAACTTCTCTAAAGTTATTTTGCATGATATGTAAAATCAAAGCACCAAATAATACCAGTTCCTTCCATGTGTACCTTTCACAATTTCTCTCTGGTGCATCAACACAACACAAAGATTAAATGCAAATAGAAATATTTCATTCTCAACTTATAAAAAATCTATTCTTTTTAGGCAAACAGATGCATTAACAGGACAAAGGATAATCACTAGACTCCATCACTGGTGTTCAAGTTGTTAACATATCAACACTTAAAATTGCAAATAGAATTTTGTAGTAGACTTTCAAATGTAGATGGTCATAACACTAGAGCAGAGATTGATATTCACATTGGTAATTTTATAGCTGTGCTACTAAAAGAAGAGCTGTGTCTAAATTTATGGGAGCACCACTATGCTTCTCCAGCAGTGGGCCTAAATCTTGAGTTTGTATCAGATTCAACTGATGCAAGGGCTTGTTAAGCTGTGAACTTCTGGGTTCAAGGTCCTGAATCCATGAAAGGATATATTCTTTGTCACAATTTTAATAATTTTACATAGTGATTCTGCTTTTTCTAGTCATGGTGGAAGGGTAAATTAGTTAAGATTCAGGATCCTTGGACAGTATCTTGGCCTAGAGCAAGCCAAAACCAATTGCAAATGAATCATTACATTAAAACCATTGCCCTTTTGCCTCTCTGAGGTATTCAGGACATTCCATGACCCTGGGGAGAGATTTGCAGAAGGAACCGGATAAAGAATTAACTTCCAGTGACACCCACCCAATAAATTCGGGTTGTTATTTTAGAGGCAACCAATTAGAGCATAGCCCAGGGTATAAAACCCTTACATTCAGCCAGCAAGAGAGATAGAGAACTTCTGAAGATATAGGTAGACAGACAGACAGCAGCAGCCGCCAACAGTGAAGCTGCAAGGCTGGCAGGCTCTGCCTTCCACTGAACTACATCACTGGGCAGATGTCACCTACTGCAGGCTGGAACCCTTAGCAGCCTCGGCTGGCTGAGGAGCCAAAAGGGCTACGTAAACTCTGCCAACCAGGAAATTCATACCGCTGGTGCCATCAACTTCTGTATTTTTTCTTTGGCTAAAGCACAAGCTATATGTTCTGTTTTGCTTTGTTTTCCCTGTCTCCCCTTTATAATAAATAATTACAGGAATTTACCACTGTGACTTTGTCATTTAAAGCAATCATTAGAATCATCTAGATATTGAAATATGACTTCCGGATCTCTATATCCTTAGTCTTTAAAACAAAGGGCAAAGATTCCTTATCTGTACTATTCATACTTTACTACCTATTAGAATCAGTTGGCAGTCTCTGAAAATTCCAGCACTCAGGCTGCATCTCAACTCTCTTAGCCTGTATGCCCTGCTGTCGCAGAGCATCTGAGACTAAATATATCAAGGAGAACAGAAATTTATTCCTTGTAGTCTTAGATGTTGAGAAGACCAAGATGAAGGTGCATTAGGGCCCTGAGTCTGGGGAGGACTTCCAGATATAGCGTCAAATGGTGCAGGCCTAGAGAGGCTTAAGAACAGGAGAGAGCCCATTGTAGCCAGCCCTTCTTACAAGCCATTGCCTAAGCCTCCTGACCTCAATGGCTCTCATCAGTCCCCACCTCTTGGCATCTCTGCATTGGCATGACGTGTCTAGCACATGGATTTGGGGGCATCCAGAAAACGCAATCAATGAATTCACAGCCACTAGGGGTGAATGTTAGGCCTTACTAAGTCTCCAGGTGATGGTTTTATCAGCCCATGCTTGAGAGGCACCTGCTATTTTCGTAATCTGTTTTTCCACATCCCCTTTCCTGCACACTGCCTATGAGCATCACAATAATCGTAAAAGTCACCTTTCTATTATGTCTCTCTGAAGATTTCATCTCTTTGCTTTTTTTAGAGTATTACCACTTGAACTAAAATGTGTTTTTCTTTTCTTTGTGCTTTGGTAAGTTTATTTCTTTTTCAACGTAGGTCTCAATTTTCCTAATTTACACCTTCCATGCTTGTTTTATGTGATGAGATGGGCATCTGACTTCCTGAGGAGTTGGGGTTACTTACAAGCATGAGCTACTGTGCCAAGCCTTCCAGATTACATTTGCATCACATCTCAGAGTTATATGTATTGAATCTACTTAAATTTCTAGCTATAAAGTGTTCATAAAAACCAGTTTAGTCCCCATTTCCCTCCCCCCAACCCTCACCCCTCGTCTTGTTTTCCCTCATTCCTTATGCAATTTCAAATAACCAAATACAAATATAGCCGATATATCAGGTAACAAAGTGAGATACTGTAACAATATGAGATAACCAAGGGACAGCAAAAGAGATGAGAGATAACATAGTACTTTAAGAACAACAATCATTCATTATATGGCTTATGTTTCTATATCCTAGAGATCCTTTCATTTAGCGTCCTACTATATGGAAATGGGGACCAAGACATGTGAAAGAGTATCAATGTATGGGAATTAATGCACCATCTATCTGGCAAATATCATGTAACCCTTCTATTAATTACAATAAAAATATATGAAAAAAACCAGTTTAGATACACACACGTACACACATGTTGATATTCAAATTTAAATTTGAAAGTTCATTAGCTTATTTTAATGCCTTTTAGTCTCTCACCTAGTGTCAAAAGTCATTGTAGTTCAAAATCAAGAGACTTCACAATCAGTTTTTAGATCTTAGAGCAGAGGTACTCAAGATATTTCTGAAATAACAATAATATTCCAGATTTATTTTGTTTCTAATGTGACTTCTAATGTGGCTAGTCTAGCTCACAACTCAATCATATCCATTGCAACATTGTTTAATGTAACAAAGATATGAAATTGACCCATCATCAGTGGATGAATGAAGAAAATGTAGTACATTTACACAGTGGAAGTCTATGCTTCCATCAGAAAGAATGATACTGCACCAGACACAGGAAATGGAATGATGTGGAAAAATTATATTAAATGAAGAAAGCCAGACCCAAAGAAACATAGGTTGCTTGGTTTCCCCTCACTTGTTGTAACTACAACAGGAATATAAATCTACAATTAAACACACTGGATAATAAATGACAAAAATTGCACTTGGACATGGTAAATTATACAGAACTCTAAACATTCACACAGTGAGACCAAAGAAGGATATTTGTAGGGGAGAATTACAAAGGCTCGATAGCTACTTCCATGTGATCATATAAAATGATCGTTGTTGAAATGAACTCCAAGCAATGGAAACAAGAGAATTCTGTTTTTTTATTTCTTTTTGCTTGTTTGTCATCTTCTTCACTGCTATTTTGCCTTGTATATAAGTTTACCTGCCTTGGGGAGGGTAAAAAGTAGAGCACAGAAATGGGGAGAGAAAGGGTGAGCAAATGCAACTTGTGAAGGAGGAAGGTGGGGAAGGAAAAACTGGGAGAAAACTTGGGAAGAATGACATTGTTCAAAAAATGATGTACTTATTACCTGACCTATATAACTAACCCCTCTGTACATCACCTTTATAGTAATAGTAAAAATATGATTAATTCTAATTTAAATTTAAACAATTATGTGATTAATGACTATCGTACTATAACTGTAAATTATAAACTAAATATAGCACAATACTGGTTTACATGATCCCCCACCCTGTGTGAAGACATATATGCTGAATTTGGAAAGTAGCCTTGAAGCCGACAATGTAGAAGAAACTCATCAGAGAGCAGATCAGCAAAATCTACTCTCTGGAATAAACACTATGAAACTACACTCTGGCAGATCAATAATGTATATTTGATCAGCTAAATACTGACTTGAAAAGAACACCATATCCTTAGGAACACAGCAATCACTGTGGGAATTAACAAAACAGCATGATATCGCTGGATTTCACTATTATGTAAGAAGAACCACAAACTATTTCATGTTGTAGAGTAACTTGCTATTGTGTGTCTTGAGTGAAGTTTTGAATTCTGTACCACAGGAATGAAAATTAAGTCTGATGCCAATCTAAAATTGTGTTTAAATAAGCTTCTTGCCAAAATGAAGCTCAATAAAATAGTTGAGTATCTCTGAAATACAGAATTGCAAATTAGCAGTAGAAAAAAATTTATTTTACTTAAATGAAGACAGATTAACCTCAAAAAGTAAAAGTGAAAAGGATGACAAAATAGATGCTTTCATAACCTGTTATAAAATTTTAAAAAGCCCTCCCTCATACACGTAATATATATTTGACATTCTCTCTCTATATATATATTTATATGTGTGTGCATTTTATGAACCCAAAAGGTTCACATTCTTTTTCATCATGAGCCCAATGCTATCAATCTATGGATTAAGCTTTAACCTCTTTCCATCAGCATTAATTTACAAGTTTGAGCATTCAGGCATTGAGTAGTTGCTTTATTAAGTTGCACATTTATTTTTGATTGGCAAATAGTTTTGTATGTTTATGAGAATATTGTGAGGATTCGCCTATGCACGCATGCATGATAGAAAGATCTCATTGAGCTAATCATTATATCTGTGAACTTACCAAGTTATAAACTTTTTGTGGTGAGAATGTTTCAAAACTTTTAGCCATTTTAAAGTGAGTGATGCATTGGCACTAGTTGATTATCAAGCAGTCAAGAGATCAATGAAACACGTATCTCTGGACTAAAATTAATCTATTTAATCTCTATATCTTCAGATCAACACCTTTCTATTCCATAGCTCTCCCCACTCCTCTGACCCTGTGGTATTCTTATTTGCTTTCTGTTTTTCTGTGATTGATCATTTAAAATTCCACATGTAAGTGAGATCATAGGTATTGGGTTTTCTGTACCTGGCTTAGTTTAGTCTGTGCAGTGATCCAGTTTCATCCATGACAGGATTTTCTTTTCCTTATTTTTTTGAGGTCCAAGACGGGTACTCAAACTTATTGACTAGCCCTCCACTAACTGAGCTATGCCTCCAACCCCTGATTTAAGGAGTTCTGATACTGCACCATATTTACAGTCAAGAGTATCTTTCCTAATAACGGTCAACAGCCACACATGTAAACTTCTCAAACACTGTCACTGCTGAAAAATTAGGAGATACACAGAATCACACGTGTGCAAGCCCACACAAATCTCTTCACTAAATGATTTCAGCTATTAGCCTTTTCCAAGACAGCAATACCTCTTTAATAACGTTGATATCCATGCTTTTGCACCTATAAGTAGAAAATGATTGGGTCTCATATCCACCACTGCCATTCTTTTCTGAACAATATCTACACCTGTTAATAGGTTTTCTTTTATTCTGATTGTTTCTTCTCCTAGGAGTAGACAGAAAAAAAATATTTAAAACATAAAAGTCTTGACAAGTCTTTGCTAAAATTTTAACAGCTTATTCCCATAGTGAGCTTAATCACTGCTTTTATAAGAGGAAATGCCTCCCCATTGCTTAGATCTCACAAACTCATATACTTGTTGGATTTTTTTTTTGCCAGCCCTGGGCTTAAGCTCAGGGCCTGAGCACTGTCCTTGGATTTTTCTCAAGGCTAGAGCTCTACCACTTGAGCCTTAGCACCACTTCTGGCTTTTTCTAAGTATGTGGTACCGAGGAATTGAACCCGGGTCTTCGTGCATGCTAGGCAAGCACTCTACCACTAAGCCAAACTCCGGGCCCTTACTTGTTGGATTTTAACAATACTGGGTCATGTCTAGTGTTTGAACCAATGATCTTACTCTTGTGCCAGGTCCTTTGCCCATACTCATCCTGTTAGATTTAGAAGGCTAACACTTTCTCTTTCTTCAGAGGTTCCCCCCCACCAAGATTCTTCTTTTTTTTGTTTAAATATGAATTGTCCCAATTGAAAGGACCTCCAGGATATTGAAACAAAAGCCATATAATGAATGATTGTTGTCCTTAATGTACTTTGTTGTCTCTCATCTCCTTTGCTGTCCCTTGGTTATCTCATATTGGTATAGTATCTCACTTTGTTATCTGATATATTGAATTTATTTGTATTTGGATATTTGAAATTTGATAGGGAAGAGGGAAAACCAAGACGGGTGGGGGGTGTGGGGGGGAGGGAAATGGGTACCAAGACATGTGAAAGGGTATCAATGTATGTGAATTAATGCACCTTCTATCTGGCAAATATCATGTAACCCTTTTACTAATTACAATAAAAAAATACAATTGAAAAACAAAACAAAAAAAATATGAATTGTCCCTCACAGGCATATGTATTGAACATTTGGTCCCCAAATGTTGGTGCTATTTTGGGAAAGTCAGGAAACTTGAAGGTTATGTGGTTTTAGGTGGAGAAAGTAGGTCACTGTGGCTATATCCTGGAGGGATTTTGAACCTTAGCCCTGGCCCCTCTATCTACCTATTTCCTGACTAATTTGAGGTGAACAATTTCTGGTATACTCTGCTGCCAAAATAGAGTATTCTTTTGCTATAGATCTGGAAACTCAGAGACAACTGACTAGGACTTAATCCCTCAGAAACTATGAGCTCAAATATCTCCTTTCTCTCTTAAGAGTTGTGTGTATGTGTGTGTGTGTGTGCGCGTGTGTGTGTGCACATGTGTGTGTATCAGTACTCAGGGCCTAGCATTAAACTTTGGTGCTTATAGCTGTTACACTACCACTTGAGACACATCTTCACTTCTGGCTTTCTCCTGGGTTATGAAGAAGTCTCTCTGATTTTCTGTCTGGGCTAGATCCAAACCAGATCATAGCCTTCTGAGTAGCTAAGATTTATAGGCATGAGCCACTGTTCACACTGATATTTTATGCAAATATTTGTCAAAGCTATATGAGACTGACTAGTACATTGCTAAGGATGTTTAATCATTGCCCCATCACAGAGAGGGTCTTAGTCAGGGTAATAGGAATCAGCTATCATTAGATAACCACAAAAAGTGAATGAGAGGTTTCAGTGCCCACCCCAGTGCCCACCCCAGTCTTAACTTTTACTCCATCCTGGTGTAACATCTTGATGATGTTACCACTCTGGTAGTTCTGTGATCACTAACCTGTGGCACTTTGTACCAATTCTGCATGAATGTGTACAAAGATAAGGCAAAGACCTTATTCATTCAATTAAGTTTGTGGTGTATACTTCAAAGCCTTGCAAATGACCACCTTAGTTCTGAACACACACTAGAAGGTGCTCTCCTCTTTGCCCATTCTCTTTCTGGAAAACTTTACTCCCATTCCAGGAAAGCAAAGAATTATGGACATCCAATTCATATATATATATATATATATATTAAGAAATGACACTAAAGAGTCAGAAATCCTATGTCCCAGGCATTTGATTGCTAGGATGAAAGTATACATTCATTATGGCTTCCAGTAAAACTTGCTCTGGACCCTTCTCTATCTACCTCTGAGTTATTTCTTTGGCCACATCAAGTATCCACCAAGTCCTGGAGCCCCTCCTTACCCTGGTGACAACTGTCAGAACTTGCTTAACTTTTCACTGGCATCAGTGTGGCCTCTTTGATTCTGCATGTTTATATGTACATTAGAATTAGAGTCTGTCTTTTATGAGTTATGAATAATGTAAATATACACATGATAAATGCAGACTATAAATTGACTAATATCAAAATATCATTAAATACGTGTAGGAATAAATACTTTTCACAATGCACCCATGCAAGATTATCTTTATTTGAGCATGTTTATAGTTGTTATTTTCTATATTTTAAAAGAAACGGAGTTATAAATTCTTTGAAGTAAGAACTTTCACTGTAAGCCTATTCTAACACTGTGCAATGGCAAGTCCACCTAGGTTTCTTCAAAGAATGTGGTCTACTGGAAATGGTGCAGCCATCCTTGATAAGCAAATAAGAATATGTTGTTGCTCTTTGGGGCCAGGAGTTTGGTCTAATGGTAGAGTGCTTGCTTAACATGTACAAGGCTCTGGGTTTGATTCCTCAGTACCATATGCACAGAAAATGGTGGAAGTAGTACTGTGGCTCAAGGGGTAGAGTACTAGCCTTGAGAAAGCCCAAGGACAGTGCTCAGGCTCTGAATTCAAACCCTAGGACTGGCAAAAAAGAATATGTTGTTGCTCTCATGTGATATTAACATATTCTTTGGAGCTAGAATTTAAAAAAAAACTTATAAAACATAGAGCTTACTCTAGAAATAGTTAAATAGAATGATTTTTACATACCACTTATGGTATTAAATTGTTGCAAGACCTCTGGAAAAACTTTACTATACACATTCTGTGATGAAAATGAAATGAGTTGGCCAGTGACCAAATGACCAGAGAGAAATAGATTTTGCTGAACTTGCAAATCTAAGCATCTAAAGGGATCAAGGGCATCAACAAACAACAACCCAGCTGCAGAAAGTTTTTTAGCCATTGCTGTCTTGGTAACACATTTGCTCTAAAGATGTAATTGGATCCACATAATTTGGAGAATTGAGTGTATAGCACTGATGTTAACGTAAATATCAGAGGGTGTGCTACCCCGAGTCAATTTTAGCATGCATTTGCAGTTGAATGTCTCTAATGTGCATCGCAGACGGAATAGCACAACTGTGACTTATGTTTCCTATAGGTTGATGGATTTCCTGCCAGGAGATGGATGCATAGGTCGAACCAAGGTCACTGCGGCCCATAATTCAGTCTGATTCCCTCTTCTAAAGGGTATTTTGCTTTGCATCAGATGGGTTTATCAATGTGAAATGCTCTTGAAATGAAAAGAAATGTGTACTACAGGTAGATCAATAGATGATAGGACAATCATATAATGCTTGAGACACACATATGAATGTTTATACAACATAAAATGTGTTGATACATGCATAGCCTGTGTACTCATGCACATATATCTGTCATGTGCTATGGTTCTTGACATCACAGTGAACCCACAAAGTAGATATTTAAAGTTCATTTATTGGAAAACAAATCTCATAGAGTGGAAAAGTGTTATTCAAAGGCACAGAGCTAGGAAGTAGCAGATCTGATCTAAAGTAACCTCTCAGTTCTTTCTCTTTTCACATGCTATGCTGCTCCCAATAAGTCTGCTTAGTATTTGGTATTGTCATTTATTGTTTACAAGTTATAAGCATTCCTTTTGCAATATTCTGTGTGTGTGTGTGTGTGTGTGTGTGTGTGTGTGTGTGTGTTTGTGCCTCAGAGACAGAGACTTCTTTGAACTCAATACCTTGGACTTGCTAGGTGCTCTGCATTTGAACATGACCCAATGTGGTCTCATTCACTGTAAATTTAATGTCCAGAGATTTATTGTACAGAATTTTATTGCTTTGGAGGTTTTTAGTTTTTATTTATTTATTTTTTTGCCAGTCATGGGGCTTGAACTCAGGGCCTAGTCACTGTCCTTGAGCTTTCTCAAGGCGAAGGCCCTACGACTTGAGCCACAGCACCACTTCTGGTATTTTTTTATTTCTGTGGTACCAAGGAATGGAAACCAGGGCTTCATGCATGCTAGACAGGCTCTCTACTACTAGGCTACACATTTTGCAACAAAACTTTATACTTACTGATGAGTAAGTACCCATTTTTCTCTAATTTTGGCTTCTGACAGCCATTTTATTTTCTGCTTGGATAATAACAACTTTGTTTTTGCCAGTCCCAGGGCTTAAGCTCAGGGCCTGAGCACTGTCCTTTGGCTTTCTCAAGGCCTAGTGCTGGACCACTTGAGCCACAGCACCAGTTCTGGCTTTTTCTACGTATGTGGTACCAAGGAATGGAACTGGGGTCTTTATGCATGCTAGGCAAGCACTCTACCACTAGGCCATACTCCCAGCCCCATAATAGCAACTTTTTAAGATCATTTATATAAGTGAAATCATGCAATATTTGTCTTTTAATGTGTTTATATAAATTAGAATTATGCCTTCAAAATCAGTCTTATGGTGGAGTGGCCCTTCAGTTTATGTGAGTATTTGATTTTCTTTGCTCCTCATCTTTCTGATATTTAGGTTGTTTCCACAAAGTTGAAAAGAACATGGATATAAACATATATCTTCAAGATGATGCTTTCAATTGTTTGATATTTATCATTAATTGGAATTGTTGAATCATATGTTAATTTATTTTTCATTTTTTAAATGAAATCTTCACATTGTTTCCACTTGTAGATCCATCATTTTACACCTGAGCTAGCAGTGCACAAGCCTTTGAAGTTTTCTCTTATCTCTTTAAACATAATGACCAGCCTGATGAATGTGAAGAGGTATCTCACTGTATTTTTGACTTGCCCTTCCCTTATGATAACCAATAATGGATGCCTTGTCATACACATGTTGGTAATGTGCTTCATCTTTTGATAAATTATTGTCCCCAAATTTTGCCCATTTCTCTTAAACATTTCTTTTTTTTTGCCAGTCCTGGGCTTGAGCTCAGGGCCTGAGCACTGTCCTTGGACTTTCTCAAGGCTAGAGCTCTACCACTTGAGCCTCAGCACCACTTCCGGCTTTTTGGTATGTATGTGGTACCAAGGAATCGAACCCGGGTCTTCGCACATGCTAGGCAAGCACTTTAACCACTAGGCCAAACATTTCTTATCATTTGTAATTAATTGTAAAAAATGGTTTCAATTCAATCTGTCAGTGTATGAATGCAATACATCTTGATCAATTTTACTCATTTCTACATCTTTCCCAACTTGTCATTTCTAAAATAAACTGTTTTTGTTTGATTAGTTATTGTTTATGAGTTGTCTGCTTTTTATTATTGAAGTATAGTTTCCTTATATATTTTAGTTATGAACTTCTCAAATATACAGTTTTAAGTTTTTTCTCTCATTTTGTGTGTGTGTGTGTGTGTGTGTGTTGGTCATGGTTCTTGAACTCTGGGTCTGGATGTTGTTCCTGAGCTCTTCAGCTCAAAGTTAGTATTTTACCACTTGAGTCACAGCACCACTTCTGGTTTTTTGGTGGTTAATTGGAGATAAGAGTCTCAAGGGCTTTCATAACTGGGTGGGCTTTGAACCACATCTTCAGATCCCAGACTCCTGAGTATTTGGATTACATGCTTGAGCCACTGGCACCATGCTTGCCCATTCTTTAGGTGGCTTTTTCACTGTTGATTCTTTTGCTTTGGAGAAACATTTTTATTTGATGTAAATTCATTTGTCAATCAATCCATATTGGTTTTCTGTTATTTCTGTGGATCCACATGTTTATCTTTATAACTATACCATGCTGTTTGAGTTGCTCTAGTTTTGTGACACGTTTGGAAATTAAGATATGTTAGGACTCCAGATTTATTCCTTTCCAATCTTTTTTTTTTTTAGGTCCTTTTGTGGTTCTGAATAAATCTTAGGACTGAGTCCTACATTCCAGGAATTTTCTCATTTTCTTTGGGATTTTAAGAGGGATTGTACTGGATCTGCTTCAGGTAACAATATTAAGTCTTCCCATTCATGAACTTGGCCATATTTTTCCATTTACTTGTTCAGTTTCCTAGAGAAATCTTTTCATATTTTCCAGTGTATAAACATTTAACTAGATTGCTAAATACCATATTCTATTTAACTCATTTAACTCATTTAACTCATTAACTCATTTAACTGAGATTCTTCTTAATTTTCTGTTAAAGTTGTTTATTATTAGCATATACAAGAAACACAACTGAGTTTTGCATGTGGATTTAGCACATTGCAACTTTCCTGAATTTACTCGTAACTTCTGATAATTTGGAACATGTGCCTGGAACATGTATGTCTTTCTTCAAGATGCCATCTATGAATAAGACATTTCTTTTCTGATTTGGATGTCTTTTATTTCTTTTTCTGACCTCGCTGCTCTCCATAGCACTTCCAGTGTGTATGTCAGTGGATGGATCATCTCCTATTCATTCTCCTTTCTTACTCGCCTGAACTATGAATGACTCCTGAGATTTCACCGGAACTCCCTTCAGTGTCTGTCATTTCCTTTGCCTCTCACTCTCATCACTGGAGCTTAGGCTTTTACTGCCTGTTATCAAACTTTAATTTGTCCCACTGGAAGGTGCCAAATGTAGCGTTCCTAAGAACACCATTTTAAACTATTCACTTCAATGTTAAAAACCCCAGAATTCTTTCCAGGCCTCACGCTGCTGCCTAGTTTTGTGAAGATAGGCAGTCTGCCCCAGCACACAATTGTGTGAATGCTGCCCTATGGCTATCTCCATTGTGGAGACTTTTCCTCTGGGTGGCATGTTCCGTTTTCCTCTACAAGTGGCAGAAACGTCTGTCTCCTGTCACTTCCAGCACTCCTGTCATCAGTGACATCATAACTGTGGGTCATAGCAGTATCGTAAGGGCAAATTTGACAATGTGATTTAGCCAGCAAACAGCATCCTCCAGCACAGCAGAAGAGATAAGGGTGGAAGTTAAATCTAAGCATTTACAAAGCTGAACTGCTCTTCTGTATTTGTGTGTCATTGACATGGCATGACTTCAGCATATTAGCTCTGGGCAGATGAGAAAGTAAAATCCAAAGCAAACAGCTAGCAACATACTTTCTCACAGGTGAACTTGAAGGTGGTGCTTATAGTTTTTCACAACACACACACACACACACACACACACACACACACACACACCACACACACACACAAAACACTTCACATTATGTTGTTAAGTCTAAACATGGTTTGCATCTCATAATTGCTAATGAAAACACAAAAATACTGAAGATGTATAAAAGAATATATGTAAGTTGCCAAAAAATACATATCCTAGAAAAAAATGGTAGAACTTCACACCCCAAATGTGGAAATTGACCATTTTTTCCTGTCCTATCCATTCCTTATTTACTAGAAGAACTTCCCAATACTTGTATCCATTCATCCTGGCCAAATGGGAAAGACAAACATTTGGGTGACTATTTCAGAATTTTTCCATGGAAAAATTATACTAAGCAAAGTAAACCAGACCCAAAGAAACATAGGTTGCATGGTTTCCCCTCATTTGTAATAATTAGAATGTGCCTATAATTCCACAAGTAAGCACAATAGGAAAGGACAAAAATTACACTTGGACATGATAAACTGAATTGGAGCCCTAACAAGGAGGATAACCTTAGAAGAGGATCACAAAGGCTCAATAGCTTTCTGTATATGATCATATAAAACGACATCTGTTGAAATGATTTCGATGAAATGGAAACCAAATATTTTCTTGATTGTATCAGAGTAGAGAAGAAATCAGGGAGGGGCCGGGAGCATAGCCTAGGGGTAGAGTGCTTGCCTACAAAACAGGGAGAAAATGCAGAAAGAGATAACACTGTTCTTAAAGGAAGATACGCATCACCTGCAATCCCTCTGCACATCACCTTTACAATAATAAATGAAAGATTAACCATCTGCTAAAGAATTTTCTAGTAACTAATTAATCAATTAAATATAAATATTTAACAAGACATATTATAAACCCTTTCCATTTTTTGTATGATTATTTGGTATTTACTATGTCAAGCCTTTTGCTCAATTAGGGATTCATGTGTAGAAAACAGCATAGGTGTTAAGACACACTTTCTCAGATTTTAGTTTATTTTTATTTTTTTTAATTACTTGGAATCATTGCAACCCAGGGTTCCTGTTTGGTAGTACAAAAGCTTTGAAAGAATTCAAGCAAATGTGGAAATAGAATTCTTCACTACTTTAACCTGCTCCAAACTACTACCATTAGCTTCTTTTAAAATGTTTCTTCTTTGTCTCATTGCTTTCTGTAGGATCACTAATCTTCCAAAGAATCATTACTTACATTCTGCCTTTGCCCATTAAGCAGAGAAGCATTTGTTTCCACCCTTTCCTCATTCCCAGGAAGGATTAAGAACAACTGTTAACACAATTAAGACTCAGTTTAATTTCTATGATCCATTTGCAGTAAAAACCCCATGACTGGGAGCTCCTGGAGGGTTTTAAGTAGCATGGGATGAGATTTAGTCTCCTGCCTCAAGTGACCTGCCCAGCACGAAGGTATGGCTTACAAATTGGTGTGTCACCACTCTCAGGTTCACTAACCAAGGTCATTGTGGATGCAAATACACACAGCTAAGCACCCTGCCCTGATGTTATGGATCTGAGCTTCAGGTTAGTCATCACTGGACTCAAGCATCTACCACAGCTTGAAATGGAGTCTCAGAAGTGCAGTGGTCAGGAATTTGGATCCAGGAGGAAATCAATTCACGAGCAGATGCCCCAATATGTGACCTGTTTGCTGGGCCTGTGCTTCTAAGGAGCACGCACATCCCAGAACACTGTTAGATTAGAAGGATGACAGTGGTGTCACACAGACTTTGGTAGTTACTTAAACCTAATTAATTTAACCTGACCTTTCCCTAGAACTATAAGACACAATAGAGGAGTAGAGCTAATTGATTCTGCAGTGTCTTTGAAATGGTTCAAGGGAAACACAGCTGTACAGGGCAGCAGTTCTTATGTGCTCTGGATTATATACTATTTTTAGTAGATAGTTAATAAAGCTGATTTTCTTGAGGGGTCTCCAGTGGCATGCATGAGCAGCCGTGTCAGATGCTGATGGAATTTGGATTTACAACAGACAATCATGAGGAAATTAACTCCACCAATGCTGACTGGATGCAATGCAAAATTAAACATCAGCTCACCTGTATACAGATACAGAACGGAAGCCACTAGCACCCATTTCCTAAAATATATTCCTGAAACTATGCAGGAACTGAATAGTCTGTTATGTCTCTGTATTTTGCACACTGGTATTTTATTAGTTTTTGCAGAAATAAAAAAATGAGGATTTCAAGACTCACTGAGCAACCCATACTAAGTGCTTCTGATTAACATTTTGCATATGGAGTGTTCTGTTTATAGATCATTTTACCCATTTTGAGATATTTGAAATTGATTATATGTTATAATACTGCATCTAAGAATTGATATACTCCTCCAACTTTCAACTCTTACTTCTCCCACAAGGAAAGTAAGGTACAGGGAGATCAATTTCAAGTAATTTAGCTTGCCAAAGATGATGTAGCTAGGAACAAGGAGAGCTGAACTTGAGTAAATTTTCTTTCTCTCTCCTAACATTCCCTCCCTCCCTTCTTCCTTCCCTTTCTTCCTTCTTTCCTTCCTTCCTTCCTTCCTTCCTTCCTTCCTTCCTTCCTTCCTTCCTTCCTTTCCTTCTTTCCCTTTCTTCCTTCCTTCCTTCCTTTTCTCTTTCCTTCTCTTTCTTCTTGTTGATACTGGGATTGAACTCAGAATCTTTCACTTGTTAGGCAAATATATCTTTTGAAAAATATCTCTAGTTCCTTTGCTTTTTTTTTCAGGCCTAGGCTAGCCCTTGTCCACAATTCTATGCCCAACTACCATGTAGCTAAGATTATAATTATAAGCCACTACATGAAGCTCGGGATTCAAATGCTACATTACTGTGAATGTCTTCACATTAACTCATTCCTAGATGGCTCAGGTGTACTGTGGACAAATTCATCCTATCAGGAATCACTATTATTGGTTATATAAATGTATCATCCTTATTATATATCAGCAGTAATAAACAGAAAACAGAAAATACACAGTAGTCTTTAGGTGTGTTTTCATGACAGTGTATAACACTATGAAATCTATTCTATCGGTCGGTGATAAAAGTTGCATTATGTCTTTTATTTATTTTTTATTTTTCTTGCCAGTTACCAGGCTTGAACTCTAAGGGCCTAGGTGCTGTCTCTGAACTTTTGTGTTCAAGGCTAGGGCTCTACCATTTTAAGCTATAGCTCCACTTCTCATTTTTAGGTGGTTAGTTGGAGATCAGAATTTCATAGACTTTTCTTCCAGGGCTGGCTTTGATCCACAATCCTCAAATCTCAGCTTCCTGAGTAGCTAGGGTTACAGGCCTTAACTGTAAGCCACCTTTGCTGGCTTACATTATGTCTTTCCTATAATTTAACTTTCTTCTTAACCACTGGTTAGTACTATATTACATTAATGGATATGTGTACTTACATACTTACTATAAACAATACTACAATCAAACCTATTTAAATGCTTTCATGTACACAACTGATCCTTTAGATTGATTCCTAACAGATTCTGGGACATGGATGAGCTTCTATTTTCACTGTAGCAGATTAATTATATCCAACTTTTGATATATGGCATTTATTGGAAGATCAGCAAGTTATTTACAAATTTATATTAGAGCAATTATTTTCTGAGCTGATTTTAAGTGCCTCTGAAGTTATGTGAAGAATTATTTTCAGTAACAATTTTCACACACACACACACATACACACACACACACCCCACAGGATATTTTATGAGAAAAGGCCTTTGTACTTGGAGAGCAGGAAGGTGGGAGAGAACCTGCTGCCAATTTGTTCTGTGATATTAGGTGCGAGCACAGAGAATTAATGGGCTTTTGCTACTTTTCATCCCATAAATGCCTCTCCAGTTTGTAAAACACATCAAGATGCTGACATTTTTCTGTCATGACTGACACTAGTAAGGACTCAAAGGATATGATAATTCACCTTTCATTTCATCAGAGGACCTGTGAATGGGGGAAAAACTCAGCTGAATGTGTGTGTCATGTTCTTTCAGTGCAATGAATGTATTCCTCTTGACTCCAAATGTTTGTTTTCATAAATTACTTCTGTCAAATTTTTGTGCTGTTTGCCTTTCAGTGTATCTGCTCTGCAGAGAACCTGCATGATCTCTTTATTGCCATTATTGGGACTGGAGCTCTGGCTCTCTGCTGCCTTTACAGATGCTTTTTGTCTTTGTGCTTAATGGAGTTGTTTAGACTTGAGAACAATTATGTCCCCAAAACACTTAATATAGCTAGCAGACATGTAATTTTAAGTGTTGTAAGTTTTTTTTTATTTAGTGTATGAGTTGATCTGATATGAACTGCCTCTTCAAAGGCAAAAGGCTTTTGAGATGAAATTATTATCTTTTATCTCAAGTCCTCACACACACTAAAGATGACATTTTCCCACCTAGCTGCTCTAGTAGGCCACACACTTCATCTAAAGAATAAGTACAGGAGAGAATGGTGAAAGTGGTGAGACTGATCAAGATATATTGTACTTATAAATTGACATGTGGAATTAAAATTCCTCTGTACACCTACTTAAATATATTAAAAAACAAATTCATGTTTTAATAAAAGTAAATAGCCACAAGGCTTAAGAATAATGATACATTATAAAAAGAAAACTGTCTCTAAGCCACTGCCTCCTACATTTTAAAGGGTTCCAGAGCTATCACTTAGAGCAGTGCTTAGAAAACCTTGCCTCAGTAGATGCATTGTGATGTGACAAGGTGATTTCACAAAGTAAATCTTAAAATGGTGAGAGGAGAGTACTATGAAAAAAAAAGGAATGTATGCTAGCTCTTGTTAAATCAACTCAATATTGGTCGAGTTGGCTCTGCCAAGACAGCAAAGAATCCAATTCAGCACCTTATTTAAAAATAGCATTGCTATGCAAATGATATACATATCAAACTCAATCCATTCTTCTGGATGGTGTTATGTCTTCCTAACCCATAATTCTTGAAAGGTTCCAGAACTTACATGAGTGACTACACAGCAGCAACTTTGCTCCTCAAACTGTAGTCTGGAAAACAGCCTAACTCTCAGTTTATAATGAGTAGTGTTAGAACCAGAGGATCACAATTGGAAACCAGTCCAAGGAGAAAGGTCATTGGGATTCTATCTCAAAATAAAAACAAACAAAAAAGGCAGAGAGCAGGGTTCAAGTAGCAGTGTACACTTGAGAAATGAAATGGAGCAACATTTAGGCATAAAGTTCAAAAAGATTATTCTAAATATTATTATGGATAGTAATTTGAGGGTGACAATGATTTTTGTTGTTTTTATATTATTACAGAAGCATCGTAAGTAAACATTATGCATGATTTCCCCCTCTGTTGTGGGAGCTAGAATGTGCCTATAAATATAGAAGCCAGCGCCTTGGGTGTGACATCCCAGTGGTTATAACTGAAATATAACAGAATCTTATAGAGGATGCAAATAGTACTAATTCTTTAGAAAGACTAAACCAAAGCCCAACAAAGTGAGTCCTAAGAGGTGAGTACTTGTGAGGGGCAGGAGAGGGGGAGTCTAAGAATAGAGGTGGAAGAAGGAATGGAGGAAATTACTAGAATGCAGGCAAGAATGCCTTATGTATTCCAACAGACCTGAGGACAAATGAGGGAAGGGGGAGGGAGAAGGGAGGAAATGACACAGGTCAACATGTCTCGCATATATAATTGCTTTACTAAATGGCAAAAATCCAATGCATAACCTAAAAGCAAGCAAAGTAAGGGAAGGGACAGAGTGGAGGTGTGGGTGAAAAGTGGGAAGTGGTGACATTGATCCAGAAGCTCTGTATCCATACACTTCTCTGTTGAATGCCAACTCCTTTGTACAACTACCTAAAGGAGATAAAAATGGACAGGAAACATCATGAATCATCGAAAAGTCAGATTGTTACACTATGTTTTGCCTAAATTTATGACAGGGACTTGCAGCGTGTCTTCTCATCACTCCTTTTGCATATTTCTATATGCATTGATCTGTAAGAATTAGCGTATGAGGGGAAAGTTAGAGTGGTTTTGAAGTTGTACATTTGCTAATATATTTCGAAATAATTCCTTTATCTATAATAATGAAAAGTAAATTTTGATATAATCATACTCTAGAAATAATAATTATAATGCGATAAAAAAAACCATCATTGTGAGCAACAGTTTAAAAAGCTAAAAATGTGTTATATTTCCAAATAAAAATCTTTCTAGTTGGAAAACTATGTAGTTGCTTTCCATGTACTGGGCTTTTATTTTCTGTAAAATGAGTTGTTTTCCTCTGTTTGTGAGGAACTATGATATATATGAAGATGAAAAGGTTTATAAGAATATGTGCCTCTACCATTCTGAGTCATGCTACTTCTTCATATTAACAGACAACCTAGTTTTGGTAGGCCTTTCTGGGAGCTCTCTGAAGCAATGCACAGCATTTTGTAAGTTTTCTGGAAGAAGTGGCCGGTTGGTGTTCGTGAGGCACTGTGAGCTCATCAGAGCACAGTGACTCCAAAGAGGAAGGCTGTGCCATTTTTCCTAGCCGTCATGAAAGGGTTGCACCTGTCATGCTAACACCACCTGTGTGTAGTTATATGACTGTTTATTAAAACAGAGCACTTCCACCACAGCTCACACAGACTGGAGTGTACGGGGGAACACTTGGTTTCAGATGGTGTCATGCTACACACCATCAAACAGGATATTGTAGCCACAAAGTCAAGTTACTGGCTCTCCAAGGGACTGAATTTTTTATTTTTTTATTTTTTTATTGTAATTAGTAAAAGGGTTACATGATATTTGCCAGATAGAAGGCGCATTAATTCACGTACATTGATACCCTTTCACATGTCTTGGTACCCATTTCCTTCCCCCCCCACACCCCCCATCCGTCTTGGTTTTCCCCCCTTCCCTATCAAATTTCAAATAACCAAATAGAAATAAATTCAATATATCAGATAACAAAGTGAGATACTGTAACAATATGAGATAACCAAGGGACAGCAAAGGAGACGAGAGATAACATAGTTAAGGACAACAATCATTCGTTATATGGCTTTTGTTTCAATATCCTGGAGGTCCTTTCAATTAGCTTCACATTATATGGCCTTATGTATCAAGATTTTGCTCTATTGCAGATCTCTGCTAGTAGAGCCCAAGGTTTCTACTGATTATGACAAATGAGGGAAACCATTGAGCCTAAGTTCCTTTGAGTCTGGCTTACTTCACTTAATATGATTTTTTCTAAGTCTTTCCATTTCCTAACAAATGAGGTGATGTCGTTTTTTCTGACAGCAGTATAGAATTCCATTGTGTACAAATACCACAACTTGTTGATCCACTCATCAACTGAGGGACATCTAGGTTGGTTCCATATCTTTGCTATGGTGAATAATGCTGCAATGAACATTGTTGTGCTGGTGGATTTAGTATGCCCTTGTTTCTGGATGGTTGGGTAAATGCCAAGTAGTGGAATTGCTGGGTCATGGGGGAGCTCTATGTTTAGCCTTTTGAGGAACTGCCACACTGCTTTCCATAGTGGTTGAACGAGTTTGCACTCCCACCAACAGTGTAGTAGTGATCCCTCCTGGACACATCCCCTCCAGCATCTGTTGTTATTCATTTTCCTGATCCTGGCCATTCTAACTGGGTGAGGTGGAATCTTAGAGTTGTTTTGATTTGCATTTCTTTTATGACCAGAGATGTTGAGCATTTCTTCATGTGTCTATAGGACATTTTTGTTTCTTCTTCAGAGCAGACTCTCTTTAAGTCTTTGGCCCATTTTTTAATGGGATGGTTGTTACTTTGGAGATTAGTTTTGGAGTGATTCAATTTTTTGAGTTGTTGATATATTTTAGATATGAGGCCTTTGTCCATTGTTTGGTTGGTGAAGATCTTCTCCCACTCTGTAGGCTTCCTAATTAATTTACTAGCTATGTCCTTTGCTGTACAAAAGCTCCGCAGTTTAATGCCGCCAAGGGACTGATTTTTCAGTATGGTGAGTGTCCACTGGTAATAGGATGGAGAGGTTTGGGGAGCAGATAAATAGTTGAATCATGATGCAGGTGGTTTAGGGTGCAAGGGAAGACACAGGACCCTTGTATTTGACTTGGGTTAATTTCCATTTTCAAGAAAAAAATAAGTCTTGAGTTAAGGGCTTAGTTATTCCTTGACAAAAATCATGAGCATGAATTCTTTTTAATTCACTTTTAATAAAATATGATTTGTCTATTCCCAAATGAACTTGTATCTGCATAGGCACAGCAGTGCCTCTAAGTCATACAGAAGGTTCTCAAAAGGTCCTTAAGTTGGTTACTCTGAACATGAGAGCTATTTTCTCATTGAAACACTGTTGTAAATGCTAATTATCTTGTCAGTTCAGAAAAATCTTTCTAGCCATTATGTTACCAACTTGAAATTATCAGGCATTCCATACAGAACAGGTCTTAAAATTCAGTGGAAAATGTAGCTTTGTGTAAGGAAAATACTATTCCTACATTTCTACTGTTATCTGAATGTCCTTCCTATATCTTTCACGTTTCCATCTCATAGTTTCCATGGAACTGTTTGCTTAGTAGTGGCTTCAGGCACATGGTTATTTCTTGCCTTCAGCAGTAGTGCATTGCTGTCAGCTTGTATTGGCTCTCAGAAGTTAATTCTTTTTAAATTTCAAAAAATTAGTCTACAGAGACAATAAAACATTATATTATATAGGCTAACAATTAACTTATATGAAAAACAGGGAATGGCCAAAACCCAGCAGTTTTTAGTTATTTTACAATAGCATATGATTATTCTCTTGAGATTGCTTATACGTGTGCTTTCTTTACAGTAGAACCTAGGCAAATGTGTTCTACAGTATACCTCACCTTATATCACAGGTCCAGTAATATATAGAGTGGTTGCAATTTATCATAATTGACTGTGTATGTCATTAAATTCAGCAAACTTTAGAAACCAAGAGCTAAGTTATTTGATTTTTGTATCTAGATGAGGTGCTTGGGGGTTGGAAACTATGACTATAGAGTAAATATTCCATTGCCTTTATTTTTCAGTAATTTTTAATTAGATTACAGCCATGTTCATTTGCTTTAAGAATATTATGGCCACTCTTGAGCTGTAATAGCAAAATTCAGATGCTGTGACTATGTGCCTATGAGAAGAAAAACTAAAATAATATTTGGGCATTTAAACAAAGGATTCAAAATATAACTTCTTTTCTAGATCAAAGGAGAGTAGTACAAAACTGTTAATAATCTAAGTTAAATAGAAAAGTAGGTCATATCTGTGTATGTTTCATTTAGAAACATATTCCCTGAGGAGATTTTCTCCTGTATTATGAAAGTATCATCCAATTCAGTTAAAAAATTAAATAAAGTTCAGAATATCTTTTTTACCAACTTTGCCTGCCTTGTTACCCTAAAGTATCAGGATTCGTATTGAACTGCACTTGCTCACATAGACATGACTTATTTACTGAATCAGGTAGCAATCAGACTATCATTTATCACCTCTAATGGTGACACAATTGTTACTTACCAACAGAAACTATAAAAACTCAGCAGAGCCAGGCACAGTGGCTCACTCCTGAACTACCTACTCAGAAGCCTGAGATCTGAGGATCATGGTTCAAAGCCAGCCTGGACACTAAAGTCCATAAGACTCTTATCTCCAATTAACCACTAGAAAACCAGAAGTGGTGCTGTGGCTCAAGGAGTAGGGTGGTAGCCTTGAGCTGAAGAGCTCAGGGACATCACCCAGGCCTATACTTCAAGTCCCACAACCGAAAAAATTTAAAAGAAGTCAGTAGAGCAGTCCACAAGTGCGTCCAAATTTCTGACATTAAGTTGATGGGAAAAGAGTTATCAGATTGAACTATACCTTCTTTGGCATTCCATGGTTTAAACAAAAGCTAACCTACATTTGTGAAAAACCAAGAAAGCAAATTTACATTGTGGGGCATTATTAGAAAAGTACAGCGCAGAATTTTGCACATTTTAATATTTTTAACTTGAGTGGCAGAAAACATTTGTGACAAACATGTTCATTTTATTGAAATCTCTATAAAAACAGAACATATATTGTCTCTGTCATACATACTTATATGCAGACAGGTTTATTTATGAATATATACATATGCACATACATGTATGTATATATTACACATGCATATATGTTTATATAGGTATGGTATGGAATAGGAATTAGATAATAATACATGCAAGAGATTATTTTATATGTACATATGCATTATTTATATGCATAAACATACAATTACATGTGCTATATATATGTGTGTGTGTCTGTATGAAAGAAAGAGAACCATATTTATTGAGAAAGGCTAAAGGTACAAGATAGATCAGCAGGCAAATTCAGGGATGATTTGTCTTGTTCCTACTGAAGTCTTTAACTAATAAGCTCCAATGTTACGGAAGTTAAGCTACTTTACTCAAAGTCCACTGATTTAAAGTTCATCTTTTCCAAAAATGCTTTTGTATAAGCATGCAGAATAATCCTTTACCAAATGTCTGAACACCATGGACCAAGCAAGTTATCCAATAAAATGAGTCATCATATAAAATTATTTTTCTTGATTGTCAGATAAATATTAATGGCACACCCTGAGCCTAATCCAAGTCCAGCTTTGGCTTCATTTGAGTAATCGGCCTACTTTATTCACAGTTCTCAGCTTCCTAGTATCTACTCAGAGCTGGACAATAATAGAAGCCCCTTTCTCCCTGAGTTCTAGTTGGAATGGGTCTGTGGTCAATAGGAACACAATGATCACTGATTTGGTAACCGAGCTGGTTGTGGTTTAGGAATGAAATAGAGATGATGAAGAAGGGAGGAATTCCCATGCCTTTCTTGATTCATGGCTGAGCAATCTTTGACCTGTGCTCTATCTGAATTTGGCCTTCCCTTACTTTCTTTTAGAGTATCATGCTTTTTCCCAAGCATCACTTCTCATTACAACTACTCTTTCCAAAGAAATGAGGCTTCTCATGATTGTGGAGAGGATGTCTAAGAGAAAGCATTGTAACCTTAACTGTGAGTTACAAATAGTCCTTGTCAAATCTTAACATGCTTCTTTATCCAAGTGGGACTGCAGTGCATTTACACAAAGAAATGAAGATATATACACCTGATTTAAATATGGAATTCCATCTGGTTGCTGTAACTAGAGAATGGGAGCTGAGTTCAAACCTGTGGTTCGCGTTGTCCTTGCCTAACAGAGCAGATGTAATGATGTGTGTACCTTTTAATCACCCCCTCAACAAATACATTATCTCTGAAGCTATAGTCCCATATGAGGGCAGTAGCCTGGAGTTCCCTCTACTACATTCTCATAGTCAAATGTGCAGGGGATTTGCCTTGGATGCAAGTCCTCTACAAGTCATTGGCAAATATTCCACCTCTCCTTACTTATGAAGTAGGGTTTGTTGATCTTTCTTGTGGAGGTTTCACGCTGTTGTCATAAATATCCTTGCCTCTTTGGGACTCTCATAAAAACAATCCCTTTGAGAAAATGTTTTGATAACAGGACTGTTAGCTGAGTTTTGTTTTCAGTTCATAAGGTCAAAAAGTATGCCTCTTCATTATGTATTGCCAATAATTGTTTTAACATTTGAGAAATCATTTGGGGATACCTAAGCGTGCTATTTAATCATATATCAATTATTAAATGAAGACAAAATACTTGTAGATAATTTTGAAAAGTAATGAAACAAGAGCAACAATTAAATCTCAAATATTATGTTAATCTTGCAGGTTGATAGATGCATTAGCAAAACATCAGAATTGAATTTTGCTTTTGTTATAAAATATTTTATATTTATACACGTATATGTATGTTTATTATTGAATAGGAGGTCAAAACTAACATTTGCTAGTTTTTGCTCTCTAAAACACTAAGGAAATAACAGTGCAAAAATATAATAAGAATACTAATAACAGATTCAGCATAAGAACTAGGAAATTATAAATTTCAAATTAGCTAACAAGTGATGAAGACTTAGCTGAGCTTCTGCAGATTCTCAAGTAATATACAAAAAATGCATTAGTTGCTTTTCATATTTTCCTATGTCACACAGGAATAATATCAGAGAACAATATGTGGTAATCAACTGATAAATCTGTGTGAATATAATACTGTTTTAAATCATACCAAGTGTTTTTCAAATTGGTAATATATTTCTACAGAAGGATTATTAATATATTGCAAAATAACTCAATTTCTTTGCTAAAGAATATTACATCATTATGAATGAATTACTTGAAAAAAGTGATTAGGTAATTAAGAATCTATTTTCCTTTTCTTCTTTTCATTTCTTTTTCTTTTCTTTTTTTTGCTTTTATTCAAGCTCAATAATCACTCCCTTCTTTTGAGAGAACAAATCACCTGAATGCTTTCAATTCCAGACAATTCACTCTCGATTGTTTAAATTGTAAAATGTTTCAGCAGGTATAATAGTTTGAATTGGGTAGCTTCAAAAAATGTTCACAAACTACTTAAATAACCCTGGATTTCAAAGTGAGCTAGTGCAGATTCCTAGAATGGGGTGCTGAATAGAGAAAAACACTTTTGTTATACTGCTGGAAGAGAAAGTATAAAAAGGGTCTCTTCAGAGACAGACGTGGCTACCGCTAGCTTTGAAGTAATGTTAAAAGAGTAATGGTTTGGAAAGAGAAGATGGTGGAAAGAGAATGGTGTCTGAGGATGTGGAGAAGGGAAATCTATGAGGGAAGGAGGGGTACTTAGTGAGTCTCGGAATTTTACAGAGGGTCTTGCAGAATTGACAAGCGAGTAGAAAAGGGTCAAGTTCTGTCTCAATGCTGTGCTTGGTTTCTGTAACTCCCCACTTGGTTTGCCCCTGGAAGAAAGAACCAACCAGCATGGACTTTCCACCCCTGAGCAAACAAAGAGACCAGTTTTCTGTTTTGAAAAGGGCCCTGAGGACAGACTTGGTACTGCACTTTGGGCATTCAGCCTGCCACATGTTGTCCTGTCGGGTAATAAAGGCATTCTTTTGGTTTCATCTCATGTCAGCGTAGTCCTCTCTGGTGGTCATCTTAAAACAACTTCTAAGAATAGCACAACTGGTTCAAACATCTCTCCTGACCACAATGTCACCCTTAACTCCCATTCTGTTGTTGTTGTTGCTTTAATTTTATTTTTCCACAAATGTCCACATCACGGCCATGCACTCTACTGTGTGGTTATTTATTACATATTTTCCTAACTAGAAAGGCGAGTGAATTAAGACATTGGGTTAGTGTGAATCACAAATATGTATCCAGCGATTAGAACAGACTCTAAAACATAGCAATTACCCAATAAATGCCCATTGTAGAAATGACCCCTATGAATTATAGGTAAAAAATATCTAGCCCAAGTGAGAAAACCCACTAGAAATCAGTCTAGAAGTTCTTAAAATTTTCTATTTTAAATGTTAATTAATACGGTGACATTTTTATTGCTAAATGATGAATTTCTAAAATTCTGAAGATACAGTAAGATTTTAAAAAACATATTTAAATCCATTCTAATTCTCCCAAATGCATGGAAGGATTTTCTGTCATTGATGTGATTTAGAGGGGTTCCACTCAGCCTGCTTAATAGCCTTTCGAAATAGAGATTCAATCTGATAACAAAGCACTAAATCAAAGGAATATTGTCAATGGGGAAAAAATATTGCTCTTCCCGTGTGTGAGCAAACTATCCATTTTAATTTAACTGTAGTTTATACACCTGTTCATTTCAAGGGCAACTTCAAAATTTAACTTACAATGTTTGCTTTCTAGGGTAGGTAGGTAAGTGTTCTGAATGAAAAAAAAACTCATTAAGACCAAGGAAAATTAAAACAACTCAAAATGAGGTTTTCTTTTAATGACTGAGCTGAAAGAATTCTGATTTTGAGAATTTAAATAAAAAATATATTTGCCTGAATTTCAATGCTAGGGATATGCATACTCAGCACAAACAAAGGAACACAGAAAAATTAGGCCTGGGATTTACTTCAATACTTACATAATTTGATGTATATCTTGTATGATGTGAAAAGTCAGAAAAAATGTTTTTCTAAAAAGCTGGCAAAGTACTCATCCTTAACTCAGTTTTGTTTCTCAGAATAGACTTCTTTGGGCTTTGCTTTCATTCTATTTAAAACTATTATTATATTTACTGATTTAGTAAAGCTTTTGAACATGTGAGCCTAACTTAAAATACACTCGAAGACATACTGAGATTTATTGGTATCCTACTAAAAAAAGCTCTATTTATATTCAAGTTAGCTAAATATAGATGTTTAATGGGTTTTAAATGAAAATGAAAATAAATTTAACTGACCCTGATTCTCCCGATCAACTTTCCTATGCATTTTTACCTCCACTGGCCCATTACAAACTGTTTTAACACAGAACAATCAAGACCAGAAGTTAGGTGAACATTAGCATTTTCCTTATCATGAGTTGTTACCAATTAGTAAGTCATAAAATCAAACATAACAACACACACACACACACACACACACACACACACACACACACACACTGCCTTGAAGATCTGAAGACAGCTGACTTGTAATTAGTACTGTGTCATCAACTTGGTTTACTGTGCTGGACTACGGGTCTGGAAGCCTGCACTTGAGATACCCAAAGATGACTCATTATCTCCATGAATAACAGTCTAAAAGGCGAGCTCATAAATAACCAGCATTTATGTGAAATATAAAACTCTTCAAATATGTACTGTGTCCTCAAATAATGTAGCCCATTGAATGTCTTTCTACTGAACTCATTCAAATTACTAAACGTGAGATGTCCATCTGAAATCTGAGTTGTGCTAAGAGAAACCAGCAATATGATTCTGATGGCTGAAATTGGCTTTATACAGAACTGTGAAACTGAAAGCCACTACCAATATAAATTCCCTTTCTGTCATGTCTTACCCCCTCCAAACTGGGAAAATTCAGAAAGAAACCTTGCACACTTTATCAAAGCCACTGTGGTAAATCACAGCACCTGAGTTGGGCTATCAGCTGTGTAGACTTCTAATAACATTGCTTGAGATTGAATTTAGTTTTTCTGATTTTATCATCCCAAAGGAAAATGATTTGGATTGTACAGGGCATATGGCTTAATCTAAAGATAATTACTGTCTCAGAACATCCAAAAGAACTTTTAATTCATTTGAAACTTTTCATCTGTGCTGGCAGGTTCAGAAAGATCCACTGATAGAATATTTGTATGTGCATTTACTGTAGTTACAAGTTTTGTATTTCTTAAAGGTTCTCAAAATTTCAAACTTTCATAACCATGTAGAGTAAATGATATGACACAATTGCCTCAACCTACAGAAATTTTGATTATTTCCTTGGAACAATATAAAATGTCATTAGATCTATAATAACTAAAGTTGAAAGTTACTCAATCCACTAATTTAATGACGATCTTTCTAAACTATTTTACATCTGAAAAGCAAGTATAACATAACTGGTCTACTCATTTAATATCACCCCTAGGAAAGTATACTGCAAATTTAATGTAATATAAATAATGTAATACAAATGTAATTATATTGTTTTAGATTAAAATTAAAATAATTTATTCCATATTTGAAGCCAAGAACATTGTTGATTTTAGAACTTCTCTCAGTCCATTTTTTATCTCCTTTCTATCAATCACTTGATATAACACATCTTTGTGATTAAAAACACAGATTTTTCTTATCTGTTTCAGGTGGTAGACTTGTTTTTCTACTGCTTTAGATCTGCAAAATACCTAAGGTTAAACAGAGCAATGCTTTTAAATTATTTCTAATTAAATTAATTGGTATGTGGTAATGGTTCTATAAATGTGTGGTATATGGGCTCCCTCCAGTGGTTAAGTTAGTATCTACAAACTTTCAATGGCCATTTTAAACTACTGAGTGATGATTAGCAATGGTTGGAAAAAAATCTCTGCGATAAAATCTTACAAGCAGATTAAGTTTCAGGCAAGTATGCCACCATCAGACACTTGTTCATTTAACAAAAAAAATATAACCATGCCAACATCTGCAGATTTTGGGTATGAGGAATCTCTAAATAGGAACTCACATTGAATGGGGTTAACATAACCCTGGAAGGTATGTCCAAAGTGGAGTAGAGTCACAGAAGAAGAAATAGGGTAGATCACAGGCAGCTTCTCCATCGATTACAGCTAAGGATCTGTGAGTTTGGAAGAATGGACATTCCAAGCAAAGAGAACATGTTCAAAAGCTCAGGTTTACAAAACAGATAGGTACCCAAAGAACACTGTTTCTCTTTGAGCACTTACTGTTAACCTGGGTAACTGCAAGAGGCCCAGAAAAGTGGGGTTGAGAGAGTGTGGAGGCTTTAAGATTCCTACAACTAGTCAGAAGGTACTGCTGATAGTAAACTAATCAGGAAGCCTACAGAGTGGGAGAAGATCTTCACCAACCAAACAACGGACAAAGGCCTCATATCTAAAATATATCAACAGCTCAAAAAATTGAATCACTCCAAAACTAACCTCCAAAGTAACAACCATCCCATTAAAAAATGGGCCAAAGACTTAAAGAGAGTCTTCTCTGAAGAAGAAACAAAAATGTCCTATAGACACATGAAGAAATGCTCAACATCTCTGGTCATAAAAGAAATGCAAATCAAAACAACTCTAAGATTCCACCTCACTCCAGTTAGAATGGCCAGGATCAGGAAAATGAATAACAACAGATGCTGGAGGGGATGTGGCCAGGAGGGATCACTACTACACTGTTGGTGGGAGTGCAAACTCGTTCAACCACTATGGAAAGCAGTGTGGCAGTGCCTCAAAAGGCTAAACATAGAACTCCCCCATGACCCAGCAATTCCACTACTTGGCATTTACCCAACCATCCAGAAACAAGGGCATACTAAATCCACTAGCACAACAATGTTCATTGCAGCACTATTCACCATAGCAAAGATATGGAACCAACCCAGATCTCTGTCAGTTGATGAGTGGATCAACAAGTTGTGGTATTTGTACACAATGGAATTCTATGCTGCTGTCAGAAAGAATGACATCGCCCCATTTGTTAGGAAATGGAAAGACTTAGAAAAAATCATGTTAAGTGAAGTAAGCCAGACTCAAAGGAACTTAGGCTCATTGGTTTCCCTCATTTGTCATAATCAGTAGAAACCTTGGGCTCTACTAGCAGAGATCTGCAATAGAGCAAAATCTTGATACATAAGGCCATATAATGTGAAGCTAATTGAAAGGACCTCCAGGATATTGAAACAAAAGCCAAATAATGAATGATTGTTGTCCTTAATGTACTATGTTGTCTCTCATCTCCTTTGCTATCCCTTGGTTATCTCATATTGGTATAGTATCTCACTTTGTTATCTGATATATTGAATTTATTTGTATTTGGATATTTGAAATTTGATAGGGAAGGGGGGAAAACCAAGACGGGTGGGGGGTGTGGGGGGGAGGGAAATGGGTACCAAGACATGTGAAAGGGTATCAATGTATGTGAATTAATGCACCTTCTATCTGGCAAATATCATGTAACCCTTTGACTAATTACAATAAAAAAAAGAAGGTACTGCTGAAAAGGTTTTAAACAAGGACAGAATTCCACTTAGAACAGAAATGTTAGGACAGATAAGATGAGAGAATAAAGCCAAATTCAACTCAGGAATTTATTCTTTTTGTTTTTGGTCTGTGTGTGCCAATACGAGGGTTTCACCTCAGAGCCTGGGCACTGTGCCTGTCATTTTTTATCAAGTGGTATTCTAGCACTCTACGACTTGAACCACAGTTCCACTTCCAATGTTTTGCTGTAAATTGGAAATAAGAATTACATGACATTTTTACCTGGCTGGCTTTGAACGGTGATTCTCAGATATTAGCCTCCTGAGTACAAGGATTCCAGAAGTAAGCCAGTGACATCTGACCCAGCTAGACAATTTTTAGAAAAGAAATAAATACAGAAAGAAAGGAAAAACAGTACATCCAAGGAAGAAACAAGCATTTAAGTGATTTCAAACTATTGTAGTGGATTGTCTAATAGATGGAACAAGAGACATAGATTCCTGTTCTAGAATTGTATGTAAACAAATATGGATGCACAATTGTGACCACTGTTTAATTTAACTAACACTATTGAGCCTTATCACTTTGTGTTTAAGAAAGCAAGCAGTTAAAGCCCAGTCAATACAGAGCATCAGTATTTACAAATGTAGTTATTGTTATTTGCTAGTTTTAAATAAATTAAGCCATCTAGCTGCTCTGAATATAAACTACAATTTAGTCTTCATTCTTATCCATACAGAAGTAATTACTTTTGCCAGCCCTGGGTCTTGAACTCAGGGCCTAGGAACAGTTCTTGAGCTTTCTCAAGACCAGCAATCTACCATTTGAGCCACAGCACCACTTCCAGTTTTTGCTGTGCATGTGGTATCAAGAAATTGGACCCAGGGTGTGCTAGGCAAGCACTCTACCACTAGGACACACACCCAGCCAATAAATTTTTTTCATATATTTTGTATTGTAATTAATAGAAGGGTTACATTATATTCACCAGATGGAAGGTGCATTACTTCACAAACATTGATACCCTTTCTCATGACATGGTCCCCATTTCCCTTCCCCTCTCCCCCCGCTCATCTTGATTTCCCCCCTTCCCTATCCAATTTCAAATAACCAATTAAGCACATATAAAATATATCAGATAACGTGAAATACTGTAACAATATGAAATAACCAAGGGACAGCAAAAGAAATGAGAGATAACAGTACATTAAGGACAATAATCACTCATGGCTTTTGTTTCCTTATCCTGGAGGTCCTTACATTTAGTGTCATACTATTTGGCCTTATGACTCTAGATTTTATTCTATTGTAAATCTCTGCTAGGAGAGCCCAAGATTTCTACAGATTATGACAAATGAGGGACACTATTGGGCCTATGTTCCTTTGAGTCTGGTTTATTCCACTTAATATGATTTTTCCTAAGTCTTTTCATTTCCTTATAAATGGGGCGATGTCGTTCTTTCTGACAGCAGCATAGAATTCCATTGTGTATGAATACCACATCTTGTTGATCCACTCATCAACTGAGGGGCGTCTGGGTTGGTTCCATGTCTTTGCTATGGTAAACAGTGCTGCAATAAACATCTTTGTGCTAGTGGATTTGGTATGTCTTTGTTTCTGGACATTTGGGTAAATGCCAAGTAGTAGAATTGCTGGGTCATGTGGAACTCTATGTTTAGTCTTTTGAGGAACTGCCATACTGCTTTCCATAGTGGTTGAACGAGTTTGCACTCCCACCAACAGTGTAGTAGTGATCCCTCCTGGCTGCATCCCCTCCAGCATCTGTTGTTATTAGATTTCTTGATCCTGGCCATTCTTTTATGGACATTTCTTCATGTGTCTGTAGGCCATTCTTAATTCTTCTTCAGAGAAGACTCTCTTTAAGTCTTTGGCCTATCTTTTAATGGGATGGTTGTTTCTTTGAAGATTAGTTTTGGAGTAATTCAATTTTTTGAGCTGCTGATATATTTTAGATATGAGGCATGTATTGTATTGTTAGTGAAGAACTTCTCCCACTCTGTAGGTTTCTAGTTAGTTTGCCAGCTATGTTCTTTGCCATACAGAAGCTCTGCAGTTTAATGCATTCCCGCTTATACAGACTTTCTCTGATTTGTTGTGTTTCTTTGTCCTTATTAAGAACGTTTTGACCTGTGCCAAGGAGACCTAGTGTATCTCTTATTCTTTCTGGTAAAGTTTTCAGTGTATCTCCAGCCAATAAATATTTGTGTATATAAATATAGAAAAAAATCAGGAGCATGGCCGGGAGTTTAGCCTAGTGGTAGAGTGCATGCCTAGCATGCATGAAGACCCGGGTTCGATTCCTCGGTACCACATACATAGAAAAAAGCCAGAAATGGTGCTGAGGCTCAAGTGGTAGAGCTCTAACCTTGAGAAAATCCAAACATAGTGCTCAGGCCCTGAGCTCAAGCTCATGACTGGCAAAAAAAAAAAAGAAAAGAAAAGAAAAAAAAAATCATGAGCATTGAGAGTGTTTTTTTTTTTCTTTTTCAGTCAAGACTCTGAAATATGTTAACTAACATATATTACTTTATATTCCTGTAGTATATCAGTATTACTTTTAAGGCCAAATACTTTAAAATGAGAAAAAGAAAAGTATACAATGAAGCTATCAAATTACATTGCAGAGATATTCAATATAACAAAAACTTTATTACTGATCAAAAATAACTCCTGGGTGCATGTTCACTAATGACCCCCATGAGATCCATCATACTGGCATTAAAACAGCTCATGGCAATGGGACTTTCCCAATATAGACACCTGAATGTTATGCCAGATTTTCATTTTCATTGCTATTGGAATACGAAAGTCATACATACACAGATAAGAAAAACTGATGTATGCTGAATCTACTTCCAGATTTTCTTCCCTGTTTGGTTCTGTACTATTTCACATTGTTGATATTTTCTGTCCTCTTCATCTAATTGTTTTTAGGATAAATTTAAATTTCCATTTACTAGAATTTGTGAATGCATTCCATTCAATCCCAATAAATGTACCATTTTACCATGTGTTAGCTATAAATAACACAAATCATATAAGGACATTAAAAGTGATGGGTTATTTTTTCTCAAACTCTAAGATTCTTGTGGCAACTCTTTTCTGGATTGGTGGGAGGCAGCAGCCCGTCAAAGTTGTTTTATCTAATTTCATAGACTCTCCTTCATAGGGCAAGAAAGATCAAAATGCCAGAGTTTACATTGGCAAAAAAAATGTCCCAAAACAAAGAGTATTTACATGTCTCTCATGTGTCTCCATTTTAACTGAATGAGAAAAGCTTTCTAAGGACTACCTAAAAGATTTCCTCTTGAATCTCCTCCATCACAATGGCGTCATGGGCATGTAATCTCATCACAAGCAATTATTCAAATTGAGACTATGACGCTGAGTATTCAAGCAGGAGATACACCTGAGGCCAACGGTTCCTATGAATAGAAGGGCAGAGAGTTGACTTTGGATAAAATTCTTGGATACATTTCTGATTGTTAAAATCCACAGGGGAAGGGGTGATATTAGACACCAGAGAATAGGTATCAGGATTGCTGTTACTTACTGTATTTTACAGGGTAAAGGGTATATACCTCATCCTAAATAGAAATCCTTTCCAAGTTCTGAGACCATCTTGGGGTTTATCTCACTTTCTTTGATGAATTTTCCTTTGCATATCTCAAGAATATAAGTTCCTGTTCACAGGAAAGTAATTATCCTTCATATAGGGAAAAATAATCCATTATGAGTGGTTCTCTAATACTAGAAAACAGAGTTACCTATGGGGCTTGCCAAGCACACATTCTAAAACTCTGTTTTCAGATATTCTAATTCCATATTAAGGCATAAAGGGCTTAAAAATTTGCATCCCTACCATGTTCATAGAACTGTCAAGTTGAGAGCCTCTGTATTAGATTTACCGAGGACACTGTGAATAGGCCTTTATCCCATTGTAACATCATAGCAGCAATGGATCTAATTTTGCTTTGATAAAATAATCAATATAATAGCAGTATTCTGCTAGTACAATAACATATCTTGATACAAATGGTATATTGCTTTATATTTAGATTCCTCTGTATCTAAATTTCTTATTTCAACTATGACTCTTCCCTGTACCTCAACAGTGTTATTACCGCAGTACAGGAAAGTAGACAATTTGAAATATTATTATTATTTTAAGAAGGGTAAAAATCGAACCACAGTTTATATGTGTAAAAATATTATAATACACATTTAAGATAAATTGAATTTCTTTCTAGAAGACTACATTACCTTGGCTCAGTGTCTGGTGTGTGGTTTAAGTTGAATGACTAGGCACACAGTAAACATAAAAGGTGCATTGTTTTTGCAGGACCTATGAATTAATTAAAATGAACCTAAAGGCTGGGATCAGCCTTCCCACACTTTGCATCTGTGTCCTTTGATCAAAACCATTCTCCCTCGCAGTCACAGCACTAAGGATTCCTGGGAAGGCAGGATTGACTGGGCATTCTGTGATAGAAGGCAAACTTCCCCTTCATATAGCCAGTGCCTGCTTCATACCATCTTGCAGCAATAAGTGAACTTCACAGAAAGAGCAATCCATAGCTCAGGAAAGACCACGCTCCAGGTATTTTGTCCTTGCTTCCTCAATACTAACTTCTCAGGAACCCCTCCAGAGTGCAGAAAGGCTGAGATAATGCCCCATCTGGCCAGGCCTGTGACTGAGTATCTTTACTCACTTTGCAGACCTTCAAATTCTGCCTCTGTTCCTTGTCTATTAAAAAGCTAAGGCAAATGGCTTTACTCAACAGAAAATGCCTGAAAGCAAAGGGCCTTCTTCCTGTGCCTGCCACATAATGAATCTCCTTGCTCTAACCTTCACCATGCCTCTTTATTTGGCCGATAGGAATTTGTAACCAGAACTGACATATGGAACTCCAAGAGTTTGGTCTGGGGTCAAAAATTCTTCTTTCAGCAAGACATATACCTCTATGCTTGGCTCAGAAATTGCATTCAAGAGTCTGCATTTTGAGCACAAAGCATGTATTATGCAATACAGAACACAAATTTTTAATGAGGTAATAAGAAAAGAAAATATTCTACCTAACAAACAAAGATGCCAGGAAAAACAACCATGGCATAACTATGTTTTGACAAAGATAAAGGAAGATACCGTATGTTCACAATTTAGAAGAAAGCAATTGGAACAACTTCTCACACTATTTAGCAAATTTAACTTCAGATGGATAACAGGATCAAATAAAGACAAATTAAATTATGGGGAGAGAAATCAAACAGAAAATAAAAGGGACACTTACTATAGCTATAGAAAAATGATAACCCATCCAGTCTAAAAATGAGTAAACATCATTAGGGTTGTTTCAGAATGATGATATTTCTTCATGATGATAATAACCCTTTGCTTATTAATACAATACTCACAAAGGGAAGAGATCCTGTGAGAATACTCATTTAAATATAACATAAAAGTGGTTAAACTATGCATATTTTATAAAGGCTCATTGGGAATAATAATAAGAAATAATAGATACATCAGGAGAGAGTAAGACTTGACAAGTCACAAAAGATGACCTATAAAATGAAACTTAAACAAGAACTTACATTGTAAAAGTAAAACTTAACTAGAGCAGTGTTATTATGGAAAGACATGTCTTCCGTGTTCCTGGGGAAGAAGCACCAAGGTCCCTCGATAGGTATGCTGTGTTGGGCACAAGGTCTCTACTGATTAATCCTGGACTTGGACTGCAATAATGCTGGCCGTTACTGATAGTCTCATGCCTGGTTCTTCATGCAGACATGTTCTCCTTTTGTTTATACAATAGCCTCTCAGTAGACTTATTGTCTCCATTTAACACAAAAGGACTCTAAGCCTCAGAGAGGTTAAGTGACCCATCCGCCAAGTCCTGCCTGGCATCAAAGTGTGTGATTGTCCATCTGTACTGCAGGTGTTCCTTTTAAGTGATAACAATAAACATTAGAACATTAATGATTCGCATTTATGAAGTCACAAGAGCCATGCTAAACAAAATGCCTGCATTAGCTCATCTAATTCTCAATATAATACTGTTGCCTATTTCTGTTTGGAGAAGATTAAATAAAAAAGACTACACTCAAGGTCATAGAACTATTAAATACATGTCTGCCTCGTTCCCAAGCCCATCTATAAATAACTTTCTCTTATTTTTTTTCTGAATAGAAGAAAGAGAAGGGGAATGAATTTCCCACCAACAGACACCTGATCAGAGGGAAACAGGCACATATTGTTACAAATTAAAAAACTCGTAAGCAGGCTCTATCTTTTTTAGTTTAAAATATAAACTCTATTTTCAAATTTGCATTCTCCAAAGTAAGGTAGAGTTTAAAGTGAAAATACAAAATAAAATGGACTTGGAAGCATCCTGTATCTTGAAAGAAAGAGTGCTAATTAACCACACACATGTACACAACAGGGTAATGTGCTAATAGTTGCAGTAGCATCCTCATCGGAATAGTTACACTGCCTGGAATGCACTACATCTATACTCCATGCCAAACACAAAGGCACAGAAGTACAGGAGGATTAGCTTAACCATTGACAGGCAGTGTGGGGACTTTATTCTCCAACTATTTAGGCCCAACCAATATGCACAGCTGTGAAACAAGGAGCTTTGTAGAAACTTACTCTAAATGTTAAGCTACATGTTGGCATGGAAGAACCCAAAGTGATGGGTTATTTAAGAGTAAAAGGAGTTAGGAAGTCTTTGATAGTGACAAAGTTGAGTGGGAGATGGAGAGGAGAGTGAGAGAAACACAGACAGCCCCATCCCAGTGTTAATGACAGTGCCATGTGCAGTCCAGAGTAGCGGCCATCACTGTACTCTTTTAAGGATGACAGGGATGGTCTGTCTTCCTGTGAGCTAGGCAGGAAGCTGCCACTCATTATTCTCTTTGTGTCACTGGATAGGCAACATGATTTCAGGCTCCATTCAGCAATGAAATCCAGCAATGAAATAGAGTTAAATAAACAGATCTTTTCCTCCGTGTTCACATATTTGTAGAGTTATATAATCTTATCTGTATTTACTTCATTTCAAGTGATTTTTAATTTAGAATGGATTTTTTTGAGGCTACGCAGCTTTATTTTTTTCCTTTTTATAATGACATCAATGGCTCATAAGGGCTTCCAGTGAGTTAGTAAAAATAGAGCTTTAATCCATGATGCAACTGACTTAGTGTGATTTGTGTTTTGGGGTAGGACTGGAAATGTCATCAGGATTTATCTGCTCCATCCCTTTCACTCTACAGCAGCACAAATAGAGAGACATCCGGAGAGATTGTGTGACTTCAGGAAAGTAATCAGTCAATGGGAAATGCCTGAGTTATCAAGTGAGATGGGATCAAATTATATAACTTTGTGTTATCCTATTCTTTTTTCCTTTTTTTTCACAGAACTAATTTATTTTCCATGGAAAATAAAATAAAAGACTCTCCTGTTTAGGAATAGGAATTAAGGACCTTTTCAGTATTCACCAGAAAAATGCTACTTTTTTTTCTTCTAGCAGTGTCTTAATTTTCTTTAGGTCTACTGACTGACAACAGCCTCCATACACAACCCCATCCATGCAAGCCTATTAAGTAAACAGTCTCTGCAGTGAGAACTATGCAGCTACACACCTATAAAGTCATTGCACCTGTCACACTGGGACAAAACCACTGGCTCATCTTTCTAAAAAAGAATACTGACACGTTTTAATAACCAGGAATCCACACAAGCTCTTTAGCCTCAGGGCAGAACCTGATCAGAAGGATTTGGGAAGGCATTTGCTTGGCTTTCAAAGCATCGTATTATGGAATTTGATAAGAGTGAGAAGGTTCTGTTTAACTGGCAGCAACAGGCAGGAGAAAACTCAAGACTTGATGCAATCACTCAGTCATTTAAAATAACAAGATCCTCCCTGTTGTTTCAACTTCACACCAATACTCTATTTTAAAAGGATGTCCTGGGGTCTGGTAAGTTTGGCTTAAAGATCTACAGCAATAGTTCAGGTAAGCAAGAGGATAATGTGGTCAGTAACCACACTAAGTTCCATAAGAAAATCCAAGCTAGTAGCTAGCTTTACAGAACTGTGTGTTGATAAAGATGATCTGAGGTGGGTGCCAGTGGCTCATGCCTATAATCCTAGCTACTGAAGAGGCTGATCTGAGGATCACATTTGAAAAAGTCCCTGTGAAACTCTTATATCAAAAACTGGAAGTGGAACTGTGGCTCAAGTGATAGAGTGCTATCCTGGAGCACAAAAAGGCTCAGGGATAACACTCAGGCTCTGAGTTCAAGCCCCACACCTAACTAAAAAAATAATGTTAATCTATATGTTGATCATAGTGATTCACTAGTTAAAACAATAATTTTCCCCAAACATTGAAATGCACATTTAAAATGTGTATATTTTGTTATAAGGAAATAGTACCCCCAACACTTTAAGAAAAGTACAGATGTCCATAATAACCCGATACTGTGAATACCTCTGGCCAGCAAAGCAGAGTAGGTCATGAGGGAACAGTCATAAAGGCTAAATATGACATTTACAGCTTGGAGCAGTTACAGGGAGAAAGTTCTCATAAGTAGCTGCAAGAAGACAAGTAAGACCTATTGAGGACTATCTTACACTCAAAGGCAACCATCACTCACCATGAGGCTCTAGAGTTGGCCTTTTCCTTTGTCAAACCAAGAGAGAGGAAGTTCCTAAATATGTGGATTTAGTTTATTATGTCAATAGACAGAAGAACTCGTTCAGTGTGAACACTGACTAGGCCAAGTGCATCATTTTCTTCTTGCTTTAGGAAATCAAAAATGGCATGGAGCTCATGGGATCATTGGATATATATTTAAGTAGTAAATTCTGCACGCTAAGTTCTTAAAAGTGTCATATATGCATGGAAGCTGGTGTTGAGATAGCCTCAGTAAATCATAGGCCACAAGCATATTTTCAGTAATTAAAAATGGTTTATTTTTGTTACATAATACTCTCTTTTATGATGTGTGAGAGAAAGAATGGCATGAATAAGACCAAAACATTTTTCATTGACACACATGAAGGGCTGTGTGATTCAAAAGTTATTTTGGTAGAGAATATTAGGTTTCTATAAAAATGTCATGGTCTTCAATACAAGTTTCCCACTCAGAGTACAATAGTGGTCTAGTATTTTAAACTAAAGTACAAAGGAGCAGCACAGCCCTGATAATTTTACTTTTAAGAAGGAAAAGGTTTTAAACAATGGCTCACCAGATCATTTGGTATACATGTATAATACACACTGTGATTAGAGATAAATATTCAGAAGCAGTAGTTGGACAGTGGGGAAAGGTGTATGGGGCGGAGAGGGATTAGTTTATCACATAAAGGCTGCCTTTTAGCCAAGGTTTCATTTAGTCATTTCCTTTAACTTATCAGCACCAGACAATTATTCTTAATTTTAGACTAAAGAATATTGTTCAGCCAGGAAGCACTGATGGAAGAATAGATCTGCTAAAAGAAGTCCTGGAGGAAGAGAAAAGAAACCTGGAGGATCAAATGAGAAACTACCAGGACATCAGGAAACAGAGCCAAAATCCAGACAGACACTTTTTTGCCATTTAGGGGGTAACGATCAGATGAGCAGTATCAACTGGAATTCATTCCGTTTATAACAAATGAATACTGTATATGGATTGAAGGTCTTACATTTAGCAAAGTGACTTGCAGACTTGATGACTATTGTGATAAGGATGCCAGTGACAGTTTTGTTGGAACAAATAATTTGTATGGACTTTTGAATGTTTACCTGTATTTTTTTCATGTAATTTTTATTGTAATTAATAGAAGTGTTACATTATATTCACCAAATAGAAGGTGAATAATTCACAAACATTGACATCCTTTCTCATGTTTTGGTCCCCATTTCCCTCCCCCTCCCGCACCACTCATTTTCTTTTCCCTCCTTTCCTATCCTATTTCAAATAACCAGATAAACAAAATATACAATATATCAGATAACCAGGTAAAATGCTGTTACAATATGAGAGAACCAAGAGCTAGCAAAAGGGATGAGAGATAACATAGTTCATTAAGGACAACAATCACTCATTATATGGCTTTTGTTTCTATATCCTGGAGGTCCTTTCATTTAGCATCATCCTATATGGCCTTATGTATCTAGGTTTTGCTCTATTGTAAATCTCTGTTAGGAGAGTAGCTGTATTTTAAAAAGTAATTTATTATCCTAATCCTTATTATTTCTTTGTAAAATAACTGCTGTCCCAACCCTGGTTCACAGTACGCTTCCTCAGGTGCTGGAGATGTTAACCAGGCCATCTGAAAATGTATCCCCCGCCTGCCTCGCAGCATGAGCCATCAGAACTAATACCTTTCTCCTTAGGTCTCTTAATCTGTGTTTTCTTCTAACTTTTTATTAGGTATACTTAAAAAATGCATTGAACACACACACACACACACACACACACACACACACACACAGATGGAAAATGGCTTAAACTGAAAGCACTCACACCCCTCCCTCCTGCAGACAGACAGCCATATTTTACGACTCACTGTCCTTGCTGCTCACCCCACTGAATCATTGCCCCTTTTCTTACCCCTGAATAAATGCGCCGGTGGTTTTGGAAGACAGATTGAGACCAAGGCCATGTGTGATGCTGATGGCTCTAATTAACACAGAGGCTGTTGAGACCTGGAAACTGCTCAGTGAACACAACATTGCTCTATCCCATCCTGGCTCCATCTGCATCCTTCCCCTGACTTCACTCTTTCTGCCTAATACTTAAAGAAAGCTAGCTATGAGAAGGGGCACACCATTTCCCCTTCACCCAGGCTGAAGGAGACTTAGCCTTTCTTCTCAGGCTTCTGAATAAAGCCTGAATAAACTCCTGAATAAAGACTTTGATTCTCTTAGTTGGCTTTCTGCCCTTTCTTTGTCCTGATTATTTCATGACTCAGTTTTCACACACACACACACACACACACACACACACCTGTATCGTGTTGAAAATAGCATAGTCATAATGCTAACGTCCCCATTAAATGCTATTTACACTGTGATGTATTACCACATCCCTCTAACTCTGGAATATGCATATATGGGTATATGTGACCATTGCAATGATAACATTTATTACCCTTTACAATTTTTTATTTTTGTAGGAGAAAATCCATTTCCAAGTTAACCTATACAGTTTTCACATATACTTTTAAAGGGAAAAATGACATTTCACGGCTTAAATGCCCATATTTGAGTGAGTAATTCCTTACAGTTATAATTTAGGCAGTTTCTATTTTCTTACATATATAAATGGCATTGCACCAGCTATTTGGATCATAAATGTGGCCTGGTCAGATGAATCATGGATGTGTTAAAATATGGTGCACTTTGATTGATTTATGTCACCCTCCACAAATGGCTTGAAGTTGCTCAGCAAATGCTCTACCGGTTAAGCCAGATCTCCAGGATGCCTTTTGCTGCCATTTTGGAGATGAACTCCTCAGAACTTTTCTGCTAGCCAGATACAACCCAGAATCTCTGGATCTTAGCCTCCTAAGTAAATAGGACTGTAAGTGTATACCATGCACACCAAGCTACAAAAATTGTTTTTAAGTTTCTTCCACCAGCACATATTCAGGAATACCAACAACAGTTGGTATTATCATTGTTTACAGTGTTTGACTATAAATACATTAATAGGTTGAGTTGACACTTCTTTGTCCAAATATTTAAATAATTACTAAAAATGAAAACTAAGGGGGCCAGAAGTTTGGCCTAGTGGTTAAAGTGCTTGCCTAGCATGCATGAAGACCCGGGTTCAATTCCTCGGTACCACATATAGGAAAAAAAAAAAAGCCGGAAGTGGTGCTGAGGCTCAAGTGGTAGAGCTCTAGCCTTGAGAAAGTCCAAGGACAGTGCTCAGACAACAAGGAAGCTATGAACAATTAAAACACTTGAAGGAAAGGGAGCTTTTCACTTAAGGTGACAGAACTGCTGTATCCTAGCAACTCAGGAGGTTGAAATCTGAAGATCACAGCTTGAAGCCAATCTGAGGCAGGAAAGTCTGTGAGACTCATATCTCCAATAAACTACTCTGAGAAAGCTGGAAGTGGTGCTACAGAGCCCGAAGAGGCTCGGGGACAGCGGCTAGGCCCTGACTTCAAACCTCAGGACGGGCAAAGAAAAATATTTTTAGATGAAAAGGATTCCAGGAAGCAAGAAAGAGAGATAAGATGGAGTTTAAGACTGTAAGAGTTTAAGCTGGAAGGGTGAGTTAGGAAACATCATATGGAACTGAAAGGTCGAGCTGCAAATTGTGGAGGTAAACCTAGAACTAGGAAGCATCTGGAAGGACATCACCTGAGGTGGTCATGTCTCTTTTGCTGAGAATGCTGGTCTGTGTTGTATTGTTTATTCACTCTAACACTCAATCCTGGCCACCGACTGTCCATGCCAACGTTTGGAGATGAATGATACCAATTTGAATTTGTAAATGATTCCTTTGGGAAGAAGGATGTGGGTTGGAACCGCTGTAGGAAGGATGAAGGAAGATAACCCACCCTCTGAGCTAGGGGGCAAGACCTCTTCTCAGAGAATGAACTTGTAAATCACAGTAAGGGAATGAAGAGCATTGCACCAGGCTCTGGAATGCCTGCCAGAACTCTAGAGAAAGAAATTGGCATGGGCAGAGCTTTCTATTAGTGCCTTTCTTTTTCAAGACCTCTGAATCCTTGACATTTTGGAAGGCATTCTTAGTTTTTGCAGAACACTTTGACCTGTGCTGCATTCGATGGCGCATACCTCCAATCCAAGCTACGTAAGAGGCTGAGGTCTGGAGGGTCTCATCCAGAGGATGGGGTTCACAGCCTGTTCATGCTGAAAAACATGATTCCATCTCCAAAATAACTGGCCCTAAATAGAGCTGGAGGCATGGCTCAAGTGGTACAGCAATAGACAACTGAGCCAGCTGAGAGAAAGCATAAAGCCCTGAGCTCACATCTGGTATCAACCAATAGACAGACAGCAACAGCAAACACTAAACAAACCCCTTTACCTGAAAATCATGTGAAATGTATGGCCATTCCAGCAGACAGAAAGCACGTATGATCACAGAGATTGAGTTATTTGGTTCAGGTGCCTGTTTTAGTTCATATAAAGTTTTAATCTGCTAAGGGTTAAAAAATGTCTCAAATTAGTATTTCATAATGCTTAAATTAGTTTTTTCCTAGGAGGCTCCTTGGCTAAGCAAAGAGTTAATGTGCTTGTTGATCGTTTGAGGTTGCTCACACCGATGTTCTGATTCCTTAAATAATGTCTCCCCCTCTGAATGACTGTGTGTCCTGTGGGGCCAAAATTGAGCACAGTACACTGAGGATCACATATGGAAGCAATCATATTCTGCTTTTGGATCCACTTGACAGAACTCTGTCACTACACAAAATCCAAACTTCCCTTCTCCCTCCTCCTCCTTCTCCTCCTCCTCCTCCCCATCCTCTTCCTCCTCTTCTTCCCTTCTTTTTGTTTTCTTTTTTTTTTCCTTTTTAATGAAGCAAGCCATCCTTTAGCAACTCACTGGAAACTTGGCTATGTTTCCTTTTCCCATCGGATCTGGGCCAAGGTGAAAGGGAAAGGAACATGATAGATAATAACACTAGACAAGGGTGGTCTTCTTGTTTCCATACAAGTGGTAACCTTTCAGGGCAACAGCATTCTGTGACATTCTTATTATCTTTTCAGAGCTGGAAACTGTTGACACTTGAAAAAGAAGAAAGCAATTGACTATGCCTATGTTAGGCAGCCTTAGGTGCCAAGTTCAAGATTCAGAATGAATTGCATCAAAGTCACTCCACTCTTTGTATCCCCAGAGAAATAGAGCAGAAAGGGCACAGGTTGTGTAGGTGGAAGGGAGGGGACAAATAACACTATATATGGAATAAGAAGAGAGGTCCCAGATGGTTAATTCTGAGAAGGCTTTCACAAAATCCACTTAAATTTAATGGTTTTCTGTTTCCTTGGATGGAAGATGAGAGTATGATGAGTATTATAATGCAAAATGGAGAAGTGAAAATGTGTCTATAGCATTGCTACTTTGTAAACCATAAACTTTTATAAGCTCATCTTTATGAACGATGCATTGCCAGTAACATATGGAATAAAAAATTTACAATGAATTGCCCTTGTAACTTTGACTACTAACATTCAGCTGAAGACGGCTGGAGACAAAAGTATAAACTTTTTTGCACACATTTAAACTATTTTACTTAGCTTTCTGTCCTTTCTTCCTTCCTCCCTCCATTTTTTCCTCCTCTTCCTCCCCTTCTCATCCATCCCCTCCCTCTCTCATTCTCCCTTTTCCTCATTCCTTTGACAGGAAAGGAACCTTGGGCCCTGTGTATGCCAGGCAAATACACTATTATGAATCTAAATCCTCAAGACCACTTGTGTGATTCATACAATTAATACATTTCATATCATAGGGTGACCTACCTAGCTACTGGTAAAGATTCACACCCATGAACTTCCAGTAAACTCTCAGTTACCTGCTTCTCTTTTTTGAAAGAAGAGTCCTGCCACCACTCTAAGACTTCAGTGAACAGTTAGGATGTCATTGTTAGGCATTACATCCGTTAGATGTGTTTATTCAAAGGTACTAAAAAGTTTAGACAAATTGCAGCTCCCTAAGATAATTTTTATCAATATTTTTTTCAAAATAGAGAGACTTTGCAGCAATTCTACATTCTAGTAAATATTATCGTCCTACTGAAAATACAAGTACTACAAAAATCAATTTACTATTTCCAGGAAACTATTAGAATTCTTGTTCAGAAAATAATATTATTCATTGTGTTCATGAACACCTAATAATCCTAGTCTTTGGAAGACTGAGGCTTGGGGATTGTGAATTCCAGGCAAAATTGAGCCACATTGTGAGATCTTGTTTCAACTTCCAGCAACTTAAAAAGAAAGAGACAAAATTAGCATAGACCCAAAAGCCATAAGCCTTTGAAAAACAAAATAATGACATGAAAACTCATTTAGACACCAGCATTCATTTCATTCCATAAGTAAAAATTTCCATTTTTGATAAAAAAAATCTATTGTAAATAGGAGAGATTCAGAGGTCACATGGACCTCATTAAGAGTAAAGAGAAGCACATAAAGCTTTGTTAGAGAAGTTGAGAGAGAAGGGAGAGAGAGTGATGCAGAAAGATGGGGGAGATTGCATAGGTCCCCCAAAATAAATAACTGACTCATAATTTCAAAGTGTGAAGAAATTTTAGAGTGAAATTCAGCTTTAATATTTAATGACTACATATTTTGTTTATTTCTTTAAAGTGAAAAATAAAAAATAAGGTTTATTAATAGCTGTTTGAAAAACTCAGTTCAGGGTTCTGAAAATTTCTAGAATTTCTTGAGTTCATGTATGTTAATGAGTTGGGTCACAATGACATTGGGGAAAAAAGGGAACTTCACCATCACACTTGATACTGGGGCTTCCAAACCCAAAGCAATTTTATCTACTAATAATACTGAAAACCTGGAAATGTCCAGATGATGGTATAAAGTAGCAGCAGTAATTGCCATTTTGAGATAACCAAAAAGAATATGATTTTAAAAAGTCATTTTCATATTTATTATGTTATAAGAAACAATCGGAAGTCCTATTAACAAGATTCTAAATGAAGTCACAGAGACATGTCAGTTTTTTCAGATCTCAATTTCACAGTAACCACATGGCCACTGTGATAATCAAGCTATTGAGAAAGTTCTTTCTGTCCTTTACAAATTCTAGGACTCTAGGTAGATTGTAAGAAATGAGTCTTCAGATTTCTTTAAAGAATGACATTGGGATATTGATGGGTATTGCGTTGAATTTGTAGATAGCCCTTGGCAAGATTGTCATTTTCACGATGTTGATTCTTCCATTCCAGGAGCATGGGAGGTTTATCCATTTCCTCAGTTCTGCTTTAATTTCCTTTTTCAGGGTTTTAAAGTTTTCATCAAAAAGGTCCTTTACATTCTTAGTTAAGGTAGTTCCTAGGTACTTTATTTTCTTTGAGGCTATTGCGAAAGGAGTTGCTTTCCAGATTATTGCCTCATTCCTCTCACTGATGGCATAGAGGAAGGCAGTTGATTTTTGAGGGTTATTTTATTTTATTTTTTTTTGTTTTGTTTTGTTTTCTTTTTTCTTTTTTTATTGTACTTAATAAAAGGTTAACATGATATTTGCCAGATAGAAGGTGCATTAATTCACATACATTGATACCCTTCCACATGTCTTGGTCCCATTACCCTCCCCCCCCCCACACCCCTCTTGATTTTCCCCCCATTCCCTGTCCAATTTCAAGTAACCAAATACAAATGTATCCAATATATCAGATAACAAAGTGAGATATTGTGTCAATATGAGATAACAAAGGAACAGCACAAGAGATGAGATAACATAGCACATTAAGGACAGCAATCATTCATTATATGGCTTTTGCTTCAATATCCTAGAGGTCCATTCAATTAGCTTCATACTATATGGCCTTATTTATCAAGTTTTTGCTCTATTGCAAATCTCTGCTAGTAGAGCCCAAGGTTTCTACAGGTTATGATGAATGAGGGAAACCATTGAGCCTAAGTTCCTTTGAGTCTGGCTTACTTCACTTAATATGATTTTTTCTAAGTCTTTCCATTTCCTAAAAAATGGGGCGATGTCGTTTTTTCTGACAGCAGCATAGAATTCCATTGTGTACAAATACCACATCTTGTGGATCCATTCATCAACTGAGGGACATCTAGTTTGGTTCCATATCTTTGCTATGGTGAATAGTGCTGCAATAAACATTGTTGTGCTAGTGGATTTAGTATGCCCTTGTTTCTGGATGGTTGGGTAAATGCCAAGTAGTGGAATTACTGGGTCATAGGGGAGTTCTATATTTAGCCTTTTGAGGCACTGCCACACTGCTTTCCATAGTGGTTGAACGAGTTTGCACTCCCACCAACAGTGTAGTAGTGATCCCTACTGGCCACATCCCTTGAGGGTTAATTTTATACTCTGCTACCCTTCCAAGTTTTGAATGAGCTCAAGGAGCTTGGGAGTAGAGTCTATAGGATTCTTAAATACAGGATCATGTCATCTGCAAAGAGGGAAAGTTTTACTTCCTCTTTCCCTATTTGGATTCCCTTTATGCTTGCTTCTTACCTTATTGCACTGGCTGGGAATTCTAATACTATGTTAAAGAAGAGTGGAGAGAGTGGGCGTCCTGGTCTCATTCCTGATTTTAGAGGAAACGACTTTAGCTTTTCACCATTAAGTATAATACTAGCTGTGTGTTTGTCATACACAGCCTTTATTATATTGAGGAATGTTCCATGGATTCCTAGGTTCTCCAGAGCTTTTAACATAAAGGGGTATTGGATCTTGTCAAATGCCTTTTGTGCATCTATTGAGACAATCATGTGATTTCTGTTCCTGCTCCTGTTGATGTGTTGAAATATATTAATTGATTTGCATAAGTTGAACCAGCTTTGCCTCCCTGTGATGAATCCTGTTTGATAGTGTATAATTTTTTTGATGAGTTGTTGTAGACGGTTGGCCAGTATTTTGTTGAGAAGTTTTGCAACGATGTTCATCAAAGGAATAGGTCTATAGTTCTCTTTCTTTGATGAATCTCTGTCTGGTTTGGGGATGAGGGTTATACTGGCTTCACAGAATGAGTTTGGTAAAGAACCTTCGTTTTCAATTTTGTTGAAGTGTTTGAGGAGTATTGGTGTGAGCTCTGCTTTGAAGACCTTATAGAATTCAGCTGTGAATCCATCTGACCCTGGGCTTTTCTTAGGTGGAAGTTCTCTTATTGCCATTTCTATTTCAAAGCTTAGAATAGGCCTGTTGAGTTGGCTTAGTTCTTCTTGGTTCAGTGTGGGTATGTTAATATTGGCTAGGAATTCATCCATTTCTTCTAGATTCTCAAATTTGTTGGCGTAAAGTTTTGAGAAGTATTCCCTCATGATATTCTGGATCTTGGTATTTTCTGTCGTGATATTACCATTTTCGTCTGTGATTTTGTTTATTTCGGTATGCTCCCTACTTTTCTTGGTAAGATTTGCTAAGGATTTTTCAATATTGTTAATTCTTTCAAAAGAACCAACTCCTTATTTTGTTCATTCTTTCTATAGTTATTTTTTGGATTCCAATTCATTTAATTCTGCTTTGAATAATTTGCTTCCTTCAAAGTACCAACTCCTTGTTTGGATGATTCTTTCTGTACTTTTTTGGATTCAAATTCATTTAATTCTGCTTTGATTTTAATAATTTGCTTCCTTCTAGAATTAACTCCATCCAGATACAAGAAGCTTTTAGAACCCCAAACAGACCTGACCAGAAAAGAACATCTCACCGCCACATCGTAATCCGAACTGGATCAGTAGAAACCCAAAAAAGGATCCTAAAGGCAGCCAGGGAAAAGGGTTCAGTAACCTATAAAGGAAAACCAATCAGAATAACCCCAGATTACTCAGCAGAGACCATGCAAGCAATAAGTGACTGGAAGCATATATGTCATGCCCTTAAGTCAAATAACTACCAACCAAGAATACTGTACCCAGCTAAGCTCTCATTCATAACTGAGGGAACAATAAAAACATTCCATTCCAGGGAAAAGCTGCAACAATATGTCGCAACAAAACCAACACTACAGAGAATTCTGAAAGATGTTCTATACATAGAAAACCAAAATAAATGCAATATAGGGAAAGAAATGGCACCTAAACAGCATACCACCTAAGGACCACAAGAACTATCAAGACACAGGCCCAAATAAAAGCTTTTAAAAATGGTAGGACCTAATAAATATCTCTCAATCCTAACTGTCAATATCAATGGACTCAACTCTCCAATTAAACGGCATAGGCTGTCTAGTTGGATCAAAAAGCAAGAGCCATCGTTCTGCTGTCTTCAAGAGACACATCTTACCCCAAAAAACAAGCATCTTTTGAAAGTGAGAGGTTGGAATAAACTCTATCAAGCTAATGGCCCCCATAAACAAGCTGGAGTTGCCATCCTCATATCAGATAAAATAGACTTCAAACCAAAATTAGTAAGAAAAGACAAAGAAGGTTACTACATACTACTAAAGGGATCTTTCCTCCAGGAAGACATAACGATCCTAAATATTTACACACCCAATCCCGGAGCTCCAAACTTCATCAAGCAAACTTTACTTACACTGAAACCATACATACATCGAAATACAGTGATTGTCAGTGACTTTAACACACCACTTTCACCTATGGACAGATCAACAAGGCAAAAACTCAACAGAGAAACCTTAGAACTGAACAACTATATAAACCAACTAGATCTAACAGACATCTGCAGAATATTCCACCCAGCAATGACACAATACACATTTTTCTCAGCAGCACATGGAACATTTTCCAAAATAGATCACATGTTAGGCCATAAAACAAACCTGGACAGATTCAGAAACACAGAAATTATTCCATGCACACTCTCAGACCACAAAGGCATCAAACTGGAACTGAACACACATCTCCACCAATGAAAACCCTGTAACTCATGGAGACTGAACAACACATTGTTGAATCACCAATGGGTCATCGAAGAGATCAGAACAGAAATCCAACAGTTTATGAAATTTAACAGTAAGGAGCACACAAAATACCAATTCCTTTGGGACACAGCAAAGGCAGTACTCAGAGGAAAATTTATAGCGCTGAGTGCCTACAACAACAAGTTGGAAAAATTGCAAACCAACAAGTTAATGTCTCACCTTAAGCTCCTGGAAAAAGAGCAACAAACCAACCCTAATCCCAGTAGAAGAAAGCAAATAATTAAAATCAAAGCAGAATTAAATGATTTGGAATCCAAAAAAACTATAGAAAGAATCAACAAAACAAGGAGTTGGTTCTTTGAAAGAATTAACAAAATTGACAAGCCCTTAGCAAATCTTACCAAAAAAAGAAGAGAGCATATCGAAATAAACAAAATCGCAGATGAAAATGGTAATATCACAACAGAAATTACCAAGATCCAGAATATCATGAGGGAATACTTCTCAAACCTTTATGCCAACAAATTTGAGAATCTAGATGAAATAGATGAATTCCTAGCCAATATTAACATATCCACACTGAACCAAGAAGAACTAAGCCAACTCAACAGGCCTATTTCAAGCTCTGACATAGAAATGGCAATTAGAGAACTTCCACCTAAGAAAAGCCCAGGGCCAGATGGATTCACAGCTGAATTCTATAAGGTCTTCAAAGCAGAGCTCACACCAATACTCCTCAAACACTTCAACGAAATTGAAAATGAAGGTTCCTTACCAAACTCATTTTATGAAGCCAGTATAACCCTCATCCCCAAACCAGACAGAGATTCATCAAAGAAAGAGAACTATAGACCTATTTCTTTGATGAACATCAATGCAAAACTTCTCAACAAAATACTGGCCAACCGTCTACAACAACTCATCAAAAAAATTATACACTATGATCAAACAGGATTCATCACAGGGAGGCAAAGCTGGTTCAACATACGGAAATCAATTAATATAATTCAACACATCAACAGGAGCAAGGACAAAAATCACATGATTGTCTCAATAGACGCGGAAAAGGCATTTGACAAAATCCAACAGCCCTTTATGTTAAAAGCTCTGGAGAAACTAGGAATCCATGGAACATTCCTCAATGTAATAAAGGCTGTGTATGAGAAACCTACTGCTAGTATTACACTTAATGGTGAAAATCTAAAGCCATTCCCTCTAAAATCAGGAACGAGACAAGGATGCCCACTCTCTCCACTCCTCTTTAACATGGTACTAGAATTCCTAGCCAGTGCAATAAGGCAAGAAGCAAGCATAAAGGGGATCCAAGTAGGGAAAGAGGAAATAAAACTATCGCTTTTTGCAGATGACATGATTCTGTATTTAAAGAATCCTATAGACTCTACTCCCAAGCTCCTTGAGCTGATTCAAAGCTTTGGAAGAGTAGCAGGCTATAAAATCAACCCTCAAAAATCAACTGCCTTCCGTTATGCCAACAGTGAGAGGAACGAGGGAATAATCAGGAAAGAAACTCCTTTCACAATAGCCTCAAAGAAAATAAAGTACCTAGGTATTAGCTTAACTAAGAATGTAAAGGACCTTTTTGACGAAAACTTTAAAACCCTAAAAAAGGAAATTAAAGCAGAACTAAGGAAATGGAAAAACCTACCAGGCTCCTGGATTGGAAGAATCAACATTGTGAAAATGACAATCTTGCCAAGAGCTATCTACAAATTCAATGCAATACCCATCAACATCCCAATGTCATTCTTTAAAGAAATAGAAGAGGCAATCCAAAATTTCATATGGAATAATAAAAGACCCTGTAGAGCAAAAACACTTCTTAGCAGAAAGAACAGCGCTGGAGGAATTTCAATTCCAAACTTTAGACTCTATTACAGAGCTATAATTCTCAAAACAGCTTGGTACTGGCACAGGAACAGGCCTGAAGACCAATGGAATAGAACTGAAGACCCAAATATTAAACCACAGACCTATGGTCACCTAATCTTTGACAAGGGAGCCAAAAAAACAAAATGGAAGAAAGACAGCCTCTTCAACAAGTTGTGCTGGCAGAACTGGTTAAGCACCTGCAGAAAACTAAAGCTGGATCCTTCTTTGTCACCTTGCACTAGAATTAACTCCAAATGGATCAAAGACCTGGAGGTAAAAGCTGACACACTGAAAACTCTACAGGAAGGAATAGGAGATACACTAGGCCTCCTTGGCACAGGTCGAAACTTTCTTATTAAGGACCAAGAATCACAACAAATCAGAGAAAGGCTGGATAAGTGGGACTGCATTAAACTGCAGAGCTTTTGTAGGGCAAAGGACATAGCTAGTAAACTAATCAGGAAGCCTACAGAGTGGGAGAAGATCTTCACCAACCAAACAATGGACAAAGGCCTCATATCTAAAATATATCAACAACTCAAAAAATTGAATCACTCCAAAACTAACCTCCAAAGTAACAACCATCCCATTAAAAAATGGGCCAAAGACTTAAAGAGAGTCTTCTCTGAAGAAGAAACAAAAATGGCCTATAGACACATGAAGAAATGCTCAACATCTCTGGTCATAAAAGAAATGCAAATCAAAACAACTCTAAGATTCCACCTCACTCTAGTTAGAATGGCCAGAATCAGGAAAATGAATAACAACAGATGCTGGAGGGGATGTAGCCAGGAAGAATCACTACTACACTGTTTGTGGGAGTGCAAACTCATTCAACCACTATGGAAAGCAGTGTGGCAGTTCCTCAAAAGAGTAAACATAGAGCTCCCCTATGACCCAGCAATTCCACTACTTGGCATTTACTCAATCATCCAGAAAGAAAGACATACTAAATCCACCAGCACACCAATGTTCATTGCAGCACTATTTACCATAGCAAAAATATGGAACCAACCCAGACACCCCTCAGTTGATGAGTGGATCAACAAGATGTCGTATTTGTACACAATTGAATTTTATGCTGCTGACAGAAAGAATGACATTGCCCCATTTGTTAGGAAATGGAAAGACTTAGAAAACATCATATTAAATGAAGTAAGCCAGAATCAAAAGAACTTAGGCTCAATGCTTTCCCTCATTTGTCATAATCATTAGAAACCTTCAGCTCTCCTAACAGAGATTTGCAATAGAGCAAAACCTTGATACATAAGGCCATATATTAGGATGCTAAATGAAAGGACCTCTAGGATATAGAAACAAAAGCCATATAGTGAATGATTGTTGTCGTTAAGGTACTATGTTATCTCTCATCTCTTTTGCTGTCCCTTGGTTATCTCATATTGTTACAGTATCTCACTTTGTTACCCGATATATCAGATATATTTGTATTTGATTATCTGAAATTGGATAGGGAAGGAGGGAAACAAGATCAGGGGTGGAGGTGGGGGGGAGGGAAATGGGGACGAAGACATATGAAAGGGTATCAATGTATGGGAATTAATGCACCTTCTATCTGGCAAATATCATGTAACCCTTCTATTAATTATAGTAAAAATATATGAGAACAAAGAAATGAGTCTACAGGGATTTGTTTTTGTGATATGGATGAATTCTTAATGTTTGTCTCATGAAACTGGTTTGAGCACCAACATAGTATTGGAGTGTATTCAGCAGTGTATGCTGGAATTGTTTTGTATTTTTTGTAAGAAATATGAATGACTCTGACGAATTTGTATGCATTTGTTTTTTTACTATTAAAAGCCATGAGAAGGTAAGTGCTATGTATTTAATCCTAAATTGTGCAGTATCATCCCTGAACTATTACTTTCTTGTTTATTCTTGAATGGCTCTTTCTTGAAAGATAATTTACCAAGAACATATAGAAAAACAGTAAAAAAAAAACCTACCTTGGCTTCAACCTTTAAGTAATTGAAATAGCACTGACAATCTCATTGTTATTTGAAAAGTTTGAAAGTAAAATTAAACTCATAATTAGAAAAGAACATATATGCATAATTATGTGAAACTGTATGTATATAATTATATGAAATTAGTATACAAAACTATGATTAACATAATTATATGCAATATCAGATTGTATATAACTATAATGATAGACAGACAGATAGATAGATAGATAGATAGATAGATAGATAGATAGTCAGAAAGATAGATGATAGGATTCTCTTTTGCATGGGACTAGTAGTCACTCTGGCAAGGATTCTTAAATAATATTCTAGATGAGTGATTTACTAAGCTGAGACTTTAGGTCAGAGAAGTGTACTCCTATAAGTGTGAGACATTGGCTAGCTCCTTCCTAGGAGACTAAAACCTATCACCATGGAATAAGGAAAGAAGGCAAGGTCAAAGAGTGAAGTGTCACCAAGTATTGATAATGTGGGTTCTTCATTATAGACTTTGTATCTTACCGTGCAGAATAAAACAACTTATCCCTATATGTTTTTTCATTTTTTATTGTAATTAATAGATGCATTGCATTATATTCATCAGACAGAGGGTGCATTATGTCACATATATTGATACCCTTTCTCATGTCTTTGTCCACATTTCCCTCCTCCGACTCCTGCCCCTCATCTTCTTTTCCCCCCTTCCCTATCATATTTCAAATAACAAAATAAGCATACATACAATATATCAGATAACAGGGTGAAATACTGTAACAATATAACCAAGGGACAGCAAAAGACATAAGAGATAACATAGTATATTAAGGAAAACACTCACTCATTATATGGCTTTTGTTTCTATATGCGGGAAGTCCTATCATTTAGCATCATACTATATGGCCTTATGTATATCGGTTTTGTTCTATTGTAAATCTCTGATAGGAGAGCTTAAGGTTTCTACTGATTATGACAAATGAGGGAAACCATTGAGCTTATGTTCCTTTGAGTCTGGCTTACTTCACTTAATATGATTTTTTTCTAAGTCTTTCTGTATTCTTAAAAATGGGCGATGACATTCTTTCTGACAGCAGCATAGAATTTCATTTTGTAAAAATACCACATCTTGTTGGTCCATTCATCAACTGAGGGGCATCTGGGTTGGTTCCATATCTTTGCTATGGTAAATAGTGCTGAAATGAACATTATTGGGCTAGTGGCTTTAGTATGTCCTTGTTTTTGGACATTTGAGTAAATGCCAAGTAGTAGAATTGCTGGGTCATAGGAAAGCTCTATGTTTAGTCTTATGAGGAATCACCATACTGCTTTCCATAGTGGTTGAATGAATTTACACTTCCACCAACAGTGTAGTAGTGATCCCTCCTGGCCACATTCCCTACAGCATCTGTTGTTATTAGATTTCTTAATCATGGTCATTCTAACTGGAGTGAGGTAGAATCTTAGAGTTGTTTTGATTCGCATTTCTTTTTGGCCAGAGATGTAGAGCATTTCTTCATGTGTCCATCAGCCATTCTTATTTCTTCTTCAGAGAAGACTCTCTTTAAGTCTTTGGCCCATCTTTTAATGGGTTGTTTGTTTCTTTGAAGATTAGTTTTGGAGTGATTCAATTTTTTTTTCCTATAGGTATATTTTAGATATGAGGCCTTTGTACATTGTATGGTTAGTGAAGATCACTTCCCACTCTGTAGGCTTTCTCTTTGGCTTGCTAGCTATATCCTTTGCCATACAGAAGCTCCGCAGTTTAATGCAGTCCCACTTATCCAAACTTTCTTTGATTTGTTGTGTTTCTCAGTCTTTATTAGGAATGTTTTGACCAGTGCCAATGAGACCTACTGTATCTCCTATTCCTTCTTGTAAAGTTTTCAGTGCATTTAGTATGTCTTTATTTCTGGATGATTGGGTAAATGCCAAGTAGTGTAATTGCTGGGTCATGGGGGAGCTCTATGTTTAGTCTTTTGAGGAACTGCCACACTGCTTTCCATAGTGGTTGAATGAGTTTGCACTCCCACCAACAGTGTAGTAGTGATCCCTCCTGGCCACATCCCCTCCAGCATCTGTTGTTATTCATTTTCCTGATCCTGGCCATTCTAACTGGAGTGAGGTGGAATCTTAGAGTTGTTTTGATTTGCATTTCTTTTATGACCAGAGATGTTGAGCATTTCTTCATGTTTCTATAGGCCATTTTTGTTTCTTCTTCAGAGAAGACTCTCTTTAAGTCTTTGGCCCATCTTTTAATGGGATGGTTGTTACTTTGGAGATTAGTTTTGGATTGGTTCAATTTTTTGAGCTGTTGATATATTTTAGATATGAGGCCTTTGTCTGATGTATGGTTTGTGAAGATCTTTTCCCACTCTGTAGGCTTCCTAATTAGTTTACTAGCTATGTCCTTTGCCATACAAAAGCTCCACAGTTTAATGCAGTCCCACTTATCCAGCCTTTCTCTGATGTGTTGTGATTCTTGGTCCTTATTAAGAAAGTTTCAACCTGTGCCAAGGAGGCCTAGTGTATCTCCTATTCCTTCTTGTAAAGTTTTCAGTGTGTCGGCTTTTACCTCGACATCTTTGATCCATTTGGACTTAATTCTAGCACCGGGTGACAAAGAAGGATCCAATTTTAGTTTTCTGCATGTGCTTAACCAGTTCTGACTGTACCACTTGTTGAAGAGGCTTCCTTTCATTCTAATTTTTTGGCTCCCTTGTCAAAGATTAGGTGGCCATAGGTCTGTGGTTTAATATTTGGGTCTTCAGTTCTATTCCATTGGTCATCTGGCCTGTTCTTTTGCCAGTACCAAGCTGTTTTGATAATTATAGCTCTGTAATAGAGTCTAAAGTTTGGTATTGAAATTCCTCCTTTGCTATTCTTTCTGCTAAGAAGTGTTTTAGCTATGCGGGGTCTTTTATTATTCCATATGAAATTTTGGATTGCCTCTTCTATTTCTTTAAAGAATGACATTGGGTTATTGATGGGTATTGTGTTGAATTTGTATACAGCCCTTGGCAAGATTGTCATTTTCATGATATTGCTGTATTCTTCCAGTCCAGGAGCATAGGAGGTTTTTCCCAACAAAGTTAAGAATCTAGAAGAAATGGATGAATTCCTAGCCAATATTAACATATCCACACTGAACCAAGAAGAGCTAACCCCAATAAACTGGCCTATTTCAAGCACTGAAATAGAAATGGCAATAAGAGAACTTCCACCTAAGAAAAGCCCAGGGCCAGATGGATTCACAGCTGAATTCTATAAGGTCTTCAAAGCAGAGCTCACACCAATACTCCTCAAACTCTTCAACAAAATTGAAAACGAAGGTTCTTTACCAAACTCATTCTGTGAAGCCAGTATAACCCTCATCCCCAAACCAGACAGAGATTCATCAAAGAAAGAAAACTATAGACCTATTCCTTTGATGAACATCGTTGCAAAACTTCTCAACAAAATACTGGCCAACCGTCTACAACAACTCATCAAAAAAATTATACACTATGATCAAACAGGATTCATCACAGGGAGGCAAAGTTGGTTCAACATATGCAAATCAATTAATATAATTCAACACATCAACAGGAGCAGGAACAGAAATCGCATGATTGTCTCAATAGATGCACAAAAGGCATTTGACAAGATCCAATACCCCTTTATGTTAAAAGCTCTGGAGAAACTAGGAATCCATGGAACCTTCCTCAATATAATAAACGCTGTGTATGACAAACACACAGCTAGTATTATACTTAATGGTGAAAAGCTAAAGTCATTTCCTCTAAAATAGGGAATGAGACAAGGGTGCCCACTCTCTCCACTCCTCTTTAACATAGTATTAGAATTCCTAGCCAGTGCAATAAGGTAAGAAGCAAGCATAAAGGGAATCCAAATAGGGAAAGAGGAAGTAAAACTTTCCCTCTTTGCAGATGACATGATCCTGTATTTAAGAATCCTATAGACTCTACTCCCAAGCTCCTTGAGCTCATTCAAAACTTTGGAAGGTTAGCAGGGTATAAAATTAACCCTCAAAAATCAGCTGCCTTCCTCTTTGCCACCAGTGAGAGGAATGAGGCAATAATCAGGAAAGCAACTCCTTTCGCAATAGCCTCAAAGAAAATAAAGTACCTAGGAATTACCTTAACTAAGAATGTAAAGGACCTTTTTGATGAAAACTTTAAAACCTTCTAAAAGCTTTTTGTATCTTGGTGGGACTGCTGTTCTTGATATTTGGGAAATTCTCTGAGATAATTCCCTGATGTATGTTTCCAATACTATTGACCTCTTTCTCCATGCCTTCTTCAATGCCAATTAGCTTAGAACCTAGAGATTAAAAAGCAGGTGACTGTATCAATAACAAATATCATTTGTATTCATTCTGTTCCCAGTTCTATTACTATGTTTCTAGGGGGATGTGATGGGAAACTTGTGTCTCCACTAAATTCGGGATCCATACACTTCAAAAAGTTTTTTTCTCCTGCGATTTGACTTTGCTGCTTTTCTGATCAGTTTGCTTGATTGGGCAGAAAAAAATAAAAGCTGGTGAAGCTGCAAGGGGCTTTGTTTACCAGGAGCGTGGCCCCACCTAGGGGGAGGAACTTCCACTAGCACCAATAGTGGATATCCGGCTAAGCTGGCTCTGGGAAATCCTTTGCCATTTTGAATGATGGTGCTGACAGCACCACTTCTCAGGTTACAGTTGGTTTGGCAGAGTCTTTGCCAGCATTCAAAATGGCGCTGCTGACGGCTGGTGGGTGAGGGGATTCCTTTCCCATGCCTTTCCACGAGCAGAAGTGGAAACGTCCATGGAGTTACTTATAAATTGCTGGGTTTTCTGGTTTCGTGAAGCTGGCAGGTCTGCTCTATGGCCAGACGATGGCTCTGGGCTCACACAGGCTCTGTGTGGCTCTGTCTGGAGCTGGCAGATCTGTGCTGCCGAGAAGTGACCTCTGTTCAGGTTCAGGAGGGAGGGTTTGTCTCTGCAGTGGCTCAAAGCGACTACTCCTGCTCCACGCTGTCTTCTTGCTCTGGTTTCCTGCCTTTCTCCTCTCTGACTGAGATCTCTGTGGTGCTAAAGCTTACTTAGGATTGGTCTTTGAGTAGGAACTTTACGATGCTAGAATTGGTATCTTGGCAAGAGCTCATAAAGACTCACACTGAACCGCTACCATCTTCCGCCGATCTCTCTCCCTATATCTTTCTCACACTCTGTAGAGGTCAATATAAGAATATATGAAATAACGCATGAATGGAAATTTGGACACAGTCTCTTTCCCAAATTTGATGTCCCAAATTTAGGAAGGACCCTCTAAATTTTTGAGGTCTGTATCTTATTGCCATTTGTTCCAAAGCATGTATTCAATCACTGATACATTTCAGTTATGATCATCATGCTTGAAGTTCTGCCATTTGATATTCCAACCGAAAAAGGTGGGTATCAAAAAACAGGCTAGCATATCATCTCATCATCTTTTCATCTGCAGAAATATGCCTCATTCAAATGTAAATCAGAAGTTATTTGCTGCTCCTGTGTTCATACAGAGGTTATTGTGTTTCTATTAAATTCAGATGGAAATGTATCCAATGCTTGGCTTTCTGAAGAGAGTTTAGAACTTTTCCTTGTTGAGGTTAGTGATTCCAAACCTGGCAATTCTTCCTCCTTTGATCTCTTGATAAACAATCTCAGGCCCAAGCCTCATATAATCCATCTGTCTAGATTTCCTCATCAGTACTTGTTCAAATCAGGCAAGGATTTGTTGGTAATTTTTATTCACAGCCATATTAATGTGAGCTCGAAAGCAATCAGCTTGTGTTCTGTGGCCTTTCGTGCAGGGTGCACAGATTTACAGCTTGTTTGGTTTATCTAGGCTCATGATTGTGAGACAGCTGCTAGGCATTTACTTAATAGAGTTACTGTTTTTCTTTTTTCCTCCAGGGAACCAGGCTTTGTCCATTTACCAGAGACACATGTTTTAACATGGGAGCATCTTAAATCACTTTTTATTATTATCATTGTTTTAAAATAAAGCCAACTCCAGAGTTTTGATGGACAGGAAATGTAAAAAATGATTTCACTAACCCAAGCATGACAGAACATAGCCTCCATTTCTTATTGTAATTTTATTGAAGGGAGTAGGCTAATGTTTCATATTATATTCTTGTAGATAATGGACTTCAAGTGTTAGTAAGTAAATTATCTTCAAATGTACTTAAACAATTCAGCCTCTAACCTATCTTCTATTCAGAGCTTCTATTTGTCTTTTTTAAGGTTCTTATCTCTCTCTTCCAAATACTGAAGAAATGAAAATCTGTGAGATTAAAGAATTTCTCATTCAATTTTTTCCCTGCTTGCCAAGGAAGATCTTATCATTGAAAACTCATTCAAATATCTCATTAAAATTCAGTCCCTAGATGAGCAATCTTAATTGGCATGAAGTCAAGATACATAATTATTTAAATTGTGAACATTTCCAGAAACAGAAGATTATGATAAAAAGCATCTGTTTGCACTGTATCATGACATTGTGTTGGGATTTAGGATAAAAAAATGTTTGACATTGCCTTTAAAATGGGATTAAATATAAAATTGCTAATGTATGAGACCTTTAAAATATCTTCAATGCTTTCTGGTTTATTTGTGTTAAAAAGCAGAACGATAAAAGTCTTTCTTTTACCCAAGCTTCAGATCAAATCTAATATTAGTGAGATAAGTTATTCGACATTAAGCATAAACAGTGTTGTACATAAAAAATGAGTGGCAATTTTTTTAGTTAGAAGGCATATTTAAAATACATATATGAAAGTAATGACATTGATCAAGATATATTGTACTCATAAACTCCTTTGCTAAATGGCAACTTCTTTGTACAACTACTTAAAGATAATAATGAAAAAAAAGTCATTTGTTCCATAACCACAGGTTTGAGGGAAACATTGAAATTAATCAATGTAAGTCACCAAAACCACAAACAATATAAAGCTAGTGGGTGAGAATTAAGAATTAAGAAAAACACAACAACAACAACAAAAAGACAAATATTTGCTAGCACCTTGCATTCCATATATATGTCTGATATTCCATGGAGAAAGTAGATTTTTCCTATTACCCAAGGACCATAAAATGTCATGACTTAATAATATTGAGATCATGAGGGAATAAGATACTCCCAGAATCTCAAGAAAAGTGCTCTACAGTCATTAAAATTGAACATACTATATGAGTATTCATAAAAAGAATTTCAGTTGTTTATTTGAAATAGGAAAGGGAAGGGGAAAACAAGATGATTGGGAGGGGGTGAAGGGAGAGAAATGGGAACAAAAACATGAGAAGGAGTATCAATGTGTGAGAAGTAATACACCGACTACCTGGTGAATGTAACTGTAATCCCTCTATGCATTACCCTGACAATAAAAAAAAATGCATCTCAGGTTGAGGTTATCTCCTCTTTTAATTGGGAGAACCTTGCCAGTTGTATGTCTAAGATATAATAGCTAGAATATATATGGAACTCAAAATCTAAACTGCAAAGAACCCACAACCCAACATAAATAGGCAGAGGAACTAAACAGAAACTTCTCAGAAAAAGTACATTTGGCCAATAAAAAAGAAGAGCTACCCAGGATCCCTGGAAATGAAAACAACATTAGGATTCCATCTTACTCCAGTCAGATTGTACATCATTAGAACACAAACAATAAACACTGGCTTTGATATTTGGGCAGATAAAGGAGCCTAAATATACTATTGATGAGAATATATTCATATAAACTGCTTTGTTGAATGGCAACTCCTTTGTAGTTAATGATTACATTTACATAGATAGATAGACAGATAATATACATTAGTAAACCCACTATGGAAGTCATGTCAGGATGATGAGTACTTAAAATCAAACACATAATTAGCCATGGATCCAAAAATTCAAGACAGAATACAGTTGATACATAAACACTCATATTCTTTGATGCTCTATTCACACCAGCTGTGTTAGAAAAGTAACTGAAGCTGGGCATCGTGGTTCACACCTGTAATCCTAGCTACTCAGGAGGCTGAGATCTGAGGATCAAGGTTCAAAACCAGCCTAGGCACTAAAGAACATGAGACTCTGATCTCCAATTAACCTCTAGAAAATGGGAACTGGCACTGTGGCTCAAGAGGTAGGGTGGTAGCCTTGAGCTGAAGAGCTCAGGGACAACACCCAGGCCCAGTATTCAAGTCCCATGACCCACAAAAAAAGAAAAATAACTGAAATGCCCTACAAAGGATGATTGGATGAAGAATATGCAATGAAATTTTATTCATCCATTGAGAAAATTAATATGCTATTTTCTGGGAAATGGATGGATCTGGGAAGCTAATATTGAATGAATAAGGAAGCATCAGAGGAACTACAGGTACATGTGTTCTCTCATCTGTGGATTTTAGATTTAAAATATGAATATGCTTGTAAACATACATGGGATGCAATACATAAATGACTAAATTGAGTAAAGGAGGGCATAATATAAAAGTGATAACCCATGGTGTGACAATAAGCAATTGGAATAAATATTTGAGCAGCTATTAGGCAACTCAATAACACAAGTATAAGGAGGCTGAGACGTGTCTTGAATAAGAGGAGGCAAGAACTAAAAGATGGGGAACAGAAAAAAAGATAAAAGATGGACAAGTGTGGTCAGTATACTAAATGAGCATATGTGAAAATGAACCTAGGAAACTTAGGGATGCAGATGGGATGGATTAGATTAGGGGAGAGGTGATAGAAAGCAAGACTAATCAAGATAAATTTTCCAAAGAACTGGTCTGCTAAAATGAAAAAAATATATATACAAATCTAAAAAAATAAAAAGATGGTGTCCAAGAGGATCTATTCTTTCTCTAACAGAATTTATCAAGCAGTGTGAAAGATAAATTTGGAAAATCAAATAAAGCCCTTTCGTAAGCCTGTTTGAAGAAAATAAAAAAAAATGATAATGATGATAATGATGATGATGATTATAACCATGTCTTGGAATGTTATGTCTTAGAATTTTTCTTTTCCTTTTTTTTCTTGTTGCTTGTGGGGCTTGAACTCAGGACCTGAGCACTGACCCCGAGCCCCTTTATGCTAAAGTCCAGCACTCTACCACTTGATCCATGGCAGCGCTTCCTTCTGGCTTCTTGAGTGGTTAACTAGGGATAAAAGTCTCAGGAAGTCTTTTCTGTTTGGGCTGGCTTTGAGCTGCAATCCTCAGATCTCAGCCTCCTGAGATTATAAGCGTGAGCTACCAGCAGCTTATTTATGTTAGGACTTTTAAAAGTAGAACAAATGTCTGATTCAATACAATGATGAAATTATTAGCACCGTGGTGTGGCAAAAAGAAAAGGTATACAAATAGAAGGGAAAGAGTAAGAATGATGATATAATCCCACACTAAAGACTTCATGAATAAGTCATAGTTATGGCATTTTTAGCAAGCAACAGGTCACAATCTCAACCTCTGAAGTTAGTAGGTATTCTTTATACCAATAATGAACAAGCTGAGAATGAAATTAGGGAAACAATTAAATTCACAATAGCTCAAAAATATCAAGTAATAAGTCAACCGATGTAAAAGAGCTCTACAATGAAAACTATAAAACATTAAGTAATTGAGTATACTCTGATATGGAAAGGACTCTAGTACTCGTGGATCAACAATGTTAATGTTGTGAAAATAGCTACATACCAATAGCTATCTATAGTTTCAGTGCAATACCCACAAATCCCAAAGATAGTTTTTACAGAATTAGAAAAAAATCAATTCTAAAATACATAGGGAAACACAGAAAACATCCAAATAGCCAATGAAATCCTGAGTCAAAAGAATAATGCTAGATATACATTAAAACCTGACTTTAACTTACACAATAAAGCCACAGTAACAACAACACAACAGAAGGTATTCACATAAAAGCATATATGAAGGCCAGAGGAATAGAACATCCAGAAATAAGCTCACACAGTGAACAGCTGTCTAATTTTCAACAAATTTGTCTGAAACATCCATTGGAAAAATGATAGCCTCATCAACAAAGTTTTGGTAAAACTAGATCTCCACATGAATGAGGAGCCCTGCCTCTTTTTCTGCTAAAATAATTAATTCAAAATATAGCGAAGATCTTCATAGAAGAACTGAAACTGCTAGGAGAAATCACAGATAAAAACTCTGAATAGGACTTCAGTTGCTCAGGAAATCAGAGCCAACACTGACTAATGGGAAGGTATCAAATTGGTTTTTCACAACAAAAGAAACAATTACAAATACAAAGAGGCAGCCCACAGAATGAAGGAAAATCTTTTATAGTTATTCATTTATTAAAGATTAATATCCACAATAATCAAAGTTCTCAAATATTAAACATGTAATCAACAATTCAATTAATTAATGGGCAAATTAAGACTGATCTAAAAAGAAAAACAAATGGCTAATGAATATACAGAGAAATGTTCAATATCTTGATCCATAAAGGAAATATAACTCAAAGCAACTCTGAGATCTCATCTCATCCCATTCAGGATGGCCGCTATCAAGCAAGCAAATAACAGTAATATTGAGCGGTCTCTTCAAGAAACTAAACAGAATACGAAAATATTTTCAGGCCTTTCAGTTCTGGGGAGAATACTATTTTTGCTATAGATGAAGAACTGTGTCAGGTGAAGAATAAAGGATTAAAAATTAATCTCTCTCTCGCTCTCTCTCTCTCTTTCTCTCTCTCTGTCTCCATACACATACATCCATAGATATTTATGTATCAGATTTCATAGTGCTGAAGCTTTGTCTTCTTTAATCTTAAGTTTCTGATTCACATCTTAGAAATTCAGAGCCATGTATCTGAAACTGTCCCTAGAAAATGTTATGTGATAAATATTTTTCCAAGATAATTTTGGGGAGTGTATAAATCCATTATTTTCACTAGAATCACACTTAGATTCTCAGTGGTAAATGAAATCTCATGACTGTGTGATGCACTCTCTTTCATATTTGTTTGCCTACCAAATAGTAAGCAATAATATAGAAAATCACAAACTGAGAGAGGTCACAGCTGTAGAAGCTTCACAGATATAAAACACTTATGTCATACATGAATATTAATATATGAATGAGTATATTAAGATAAATGTTTGTCTGAAGGCTACTATGGATTTATTCATTTTTCAAGTAAGCGTTCTGTGCTTTGAGTTAGAGATGGAGTGGAATGGTTTTTTGATGTGGTTTATAAAGTTAGGAATACAGTAGACACTAAATTGATGCTTAGCCATATTTTAAACAGTAGAAAAATGATTGAAAATGTAATTGAGAGGCAAAAATGGAAGGATTCAGTTCCAGGTAGACAGACTATTCTCTGCTCAGGAAGTTGTGAATCCCACAGCACATTTTCCAAGATTAAGTTCATGTGGAGAGGATGAAGTGATAAGAAAGGGAAAATATAATTTAGGACTAATTAGTGGTTGAAACTAGGGGAAAAAAGTAATACTATTGCTATTGCTTGATCGATCATTTGGAAATATAACAAGAAGAACTAGTGTTTTGTATTTTGGTGAAATGTTTATAATCTTAAAATACCTTTCCTAACATTCCAGAAAATTTTAAGTTGATTCACACGATTGGTATGTAAGAGTTTGCATTTTAATTAACTAAACTGAAGAAACCATTATGGGAAACAATTAGCAATTGTGACAAGCATCCTTGAAATGAAAGTGAAATACAGTCTTTTAAAAAGTAATTAATCATTTCCTTTGACCTTATCCTTTCCTTCTTTATTTGAATATTATTATATAATTATCTAGTTTTGATCAAAATGCTTATAATTATTTAGTTTTGATCAAAATGCTTAGTGTTTAAGTTCATTTATGTTATGTTCCATGATGGAAGTTAGATTATCAGATGGCAATGGCTTCTTGATGGAAAGATTTTCCAGTATTAATCAATGTCTTTGTCTTCAGACTCAGCCCTTGTGATTCATTAGCATCAACATTATTTCAAAATGCTTGGCCCAGATCTCAGTGTCTAAGAGGAAATATCCAAGTCCTTCTCATGCCTATCAACACAGATAGCTCTAATTTGAAGCCTCTTGAATTATTATCTGACAGTGTTACCAGATATAAACAGTTTTATGGACATAGGCCTCCCTAAAATCATTTACTCAAATATTTGTCTCTCATATCTTTTCTTTGATGGATTCATTTTAAATATTGCTAACGGATTTAGAGAAATGGAAGAGCAATGCCACTTTTCAGCCTTCATTTATGCATGTGTGCCTTATTTAAGAAGCAAGTATTATGGTTACTCATGTATCAGTTACTAAGGTTGGCACTTAAGAGAGAAAGGTTATGGCCTTACAGCCATGGTTCTAACTGTAAGGCACAAGCAAAGTGGCAATCCTCATGCCTAAACATGGTTGAGTAAGAGTGTGTCTCTATTTACTAGCTATGTTGTATGGGAAATGTCAGTTCAACCTAAGTCAGTGATTACGTAGTAAGTATTAAGTAGGCTGAGATCTCTGGATTGAAGCCAGTCAGGCAAAAAGCCCACCAGACCCTCAGCTCCAAATAAGCACCTAAAAAGCTGGAAGTGGAGATGTGGATCATGTGGTAGTACATTAGCTTTGAGTAAAAAGTTAAGGGACAGCACCCGGGCCCTGAGTTCAAGCCCTAAGATCAGCATTGTATATGGCTGTGTGTGTGGGGGGGGTGTGTGATGCAATGATAATTCAGCATACTTGAAGGAGATGAGGAGATAAAATTATATACTCATACGATAGGCTGAGCATAAAGTTTGGCACATAGTGATATTTCAATAAGTTTGAACTATGATCATTTATGAACATTACCACTGTGAGAGATAAGGAAGTGCAGAGCCGGTGAAATACTAGACTTTGAGTGTTTTGTCTCCTGATATGGCAAAGGCTTTGGGCACGGGAAAAGCTGAGAAGTGATTTTTTGAGAAAATCAGGAGTTCACTATCAAATAGAGAAGAAGAAAAAACAAAGGTTTTAGATAAATGGTATAGTTAAAATGAAAGCCTGGACATATAAAAATACATGATTTGATCACTAGTAAGTAAACAAAAATAGTTCTGAAATGGTCTGGAGCAAAAATGACAATATGAAATATAATCAGTGTACTTTTTTTCCTGTAGAGAAAAGTAATAAAAGGACTAAAAGTACTATGTAGTCTTGGGGGTTGTTTTGGAAAATTGCGATAGTTATATGAGCCTAAGTCGAGAAATACTAAATTTTTCTATCGGTATTAGATGGTAAATAATTTAGTCTGTATATAAGTTGTTGTCATGGATTCTCATCTCTGTTACTATAGTAAAACTTTTTGCAAAAACTAGAATTTGAATTTCATTTGATTTGGACATGTAATAAGTTATTAATGACAATATATTTATATTTCCAAAAATCTAATCCTACAGGCCAGATTTGGCCCACACTTCAGTCTTCCAACATCTACTTTCTATCATGGAATTACCTGTAGCAATACATGTAGTGTGTTTTCTCATTATAAAAGGAAAATCTCGATGACACAGGAAATTTCTCTTGACTAATAATCAAAAAATATAAAGGTCACATTGAGACTAAATGTATAAAAAAGAAAGTATGACTTCTCTCAATGTCATAGATTACAATATATTGTTGAAATATTACTTTAAAGTTAGAAAATATGCAGATTTAAACATTAAAGTGTTCAAGTAAACTGATATGTTCCTTTAAAAAATAACATATTCTCTTATTTATTTTAAATTGTATTTTCTTGTCAGGGTGATGTACAGAGGGCTTACAGTTACATACATAAGGTAGTGAGTACAGTTCTTGTGAAACACTGTAACCCCCTTCAGTGTTTGGTCCCACTTTCCTTCCCCATTCACCCTCCTCAAGCCCAGTTGTGAAATTCATTTCCAACATTCTCTTTGAAAATGTATATTTCAAGATAGGTGACAGTGGCTCATTCCTAGAATACTACATGCAAAGATTCAGTATGAATTTAGCTTCAATTAACAAACCAATTGTTCAATTGGAAATATGTCTCAAGGCAAGTCTCTGAAACAAAAAGCCAAATAAAAGCACAAGGCACTGATTTCAAGCTCCAATAATGTTTCAAACTAAAATGATGAATCTCTATCGACTACCCTGTTTTTTTGTTTTGTTTCATTTTGTTGTTGTTAGTTAGTTTTTGCTTGTTCTGGGCCTTGAACTCAGAGCCTGAGTGCTGTACCTGAGCTTTGTTTGCTCAAAGCTAATGCTCTAGCAGTTGACTTATCATTCTAGTTGGGGCTTTTGTATTTTATTCTATTTGTTTATGCATCTACCTATATATTAATTATTTTTGCCAGTCCTGGGCTTGAGCTCAGGGCCTGAGCATTGTCCTTGGACTTTCTCAAGGCTAGATCTCTACTGCTTGAGCCTCAGCACCAGTTCTGTCTTTTTTTTTCCTGTGTATGTGGTACCGAGGAATCGAACCCGGATTTTCGTGCATGCTAGGCAAGCACTCTACCACTAGGCCAAACTCCTGGCCCCAATTTTTAATAGTTTGTTGGATGTCTCATAGACTTTCCTGCCATGCCTAGCTTCAGATCTCAGTGTTCTGAGTAGCTTGGATTTCAAGTATGAGCCACAGTACCCAAAAACATTATTGAGTATACAAGGACATGGAAACCAAAATAATTATCCCTTGTTTTCTCAGTCTATATGTAAAGAAACTAAATCAAAGCTACCCTCAGATCTGATATACAAGTCTACGGTATAACTTGCATGTAGATTAAGTGATGACTTGAGCAATTGAATACTGTGTTGTGTAAGTAACTAGAATACTGTATTGTTGAGAGACTAAAATATTATCTGCCTAAAGAGCACTTGCCCATATGGATGATAAAGACACCCTAAAAATGTCCCTTTCTCTTTAGGATGAGTGTGCCTCTGTGCAGTACAGGGATTTAAGCATTTGGCAATATTAATTAAATGGTACTTCTGTGTGTCTCTGTGCTTGCTATTCGAGGGTCTTGAATTCAGGGCCTTGTATGAATTCAAGGCTGGGATGTTGTCCTGGTTCTACTGTGTTTGAAGCTAGTACTCCAGACCTTGAGCCACAGCTCCACTTCTGGCTTTTTGGTGGCTAATTGTACTCATAGATTTTACTTGCTTTGAATTGTGATACTCACATCTCAGCCACCTGAGTAACTAGGGTCACAGGCCTACGCCACTACTGGCACCTGACTCTATCGGTAAATTTAAGACCCTTGCATTTTACTTGATATAAATGATATACCAATTCTAAATGCAAGCTAAATTAAAATAGTGGAATGGTGACAGTGTTCAAAGAAATATGGGAAGTGTTTTGCATCACAGACTTCTTTCCCTTTTGAGATTGAACAATGTAAAAGGATAAATAGCAATAACCTCAATACCACTATTAAATTTAATTACAGAACTTGAGCTCTCTGTCCTCTCCATATTTAAAAAAAAAATCATACAGAGCTAGCATTCTCAAAACACACTTGAGGAATGCCAAAGAGAAATTCGGGGAATTTTTTTTAGAACTTTCTTTTCCACTGTGCAATAAAGGTCTGAGATTTCTTTTTTTTTAACATTTTTATTGTAATTAATAGAAAGGTTACATTATATTTGCCAGTTAGAAGGTGCATTACTTCACATACATTGATACCCTTTCTCATGTTTTTGTCCCTATTTCTCTCCCCCCATCCCCTCCCCTCATCTTGTTTTTTCCCCCTTCCCTATCCTTTTTCAAATAAACATATATACAATATATCAGATAACAAAGTAAGATACTGTAACAATATGAGATAACCAAGGGACAGCAAAAAAGATGAGAAGTAACATAGTACATTAAGAAAAACAATCACACATTATATGGTTCTTATTTCTATATCCTGGAGGTCCTTTCATTTAGCCTCATCCTATATGGCCTTATGTATCTAGGTTTTGCCCTATTGTAAACCTCTGCTTGGAGAGTTCAAGGTTTATACTAACTATGACAAATGATGGTAATTTCACTATCTGAAAATATTTCCTGCCATGTCGTCATGGCTCACATCTATAATTCTAGCTACACAGGAGGCTGAAATCTGAGGATAATGATTCAAAGCCAACTAGAGGGAGAAAGACTTGTATCTTCAATTAACCAAACACACACACACACACAAACAGAAGTGCAGCTGTAATTCAGCTGGTAGAGGACTAGCCTTGAGCAAGAGGGCTCAGAGACAATGCCAAGATTTTGAGTTCAATCTGAGGAATAGTATGCACACACACACACCCCAAATGTGTTTTCTGTATTTGTATTTAAATCCCTCAGTGTGGCTTTCTATAGCTCCCTATGTCAACAGAGTCATGGTTATAACAACTTCCTTTATAAACATATTATTTTATATTGCAGTTTGATTTTGGGATTGAGAAACAGTGTCTTTCAGGTTAGATCTATTTTCCTATAGTTACTTTTACACTGGTAAATGAGGAAGAGAGAAAAATATCCAGACAAAGAAGAATATGGGATGAGGACTATAGTTATGTCCTCAGAATCCAAACTACCAGGCCATTTAAAAACCAACCTGTGAGCCATTAGTTTATATGACTCTCTGTACCTTTTTGAGGAAGATGCAGTGTTTGGACACAAGCAGGGTCTGACACATTTAATGCCACAAACGTAAGTATTCACAGTACACATATATTTGAGGGGAGAGGGAGAAGAGGCAGAATTATCAGCTGCCATTGCAGGGCTTTGAAGGTATTGCTCCCACTATGATGATTTGAATATACTACATTTTATTTACTCAGGCAGTAAGTACACAGGTATTATTCATTTCTATAGAAATATACTGGTGTTAGCAGCTTCGTTAGGCATGAGGGGAAAAGAAAACCTTAAGTACCCCTAAGCAGCAAGCAGTGAAAGATAATCATGGATCTAAGACCTGAAATTGGATGAAATAATTTTGGCAGGATGACAAATGGGTAAAAGGTGGTCCAGGCAACAGAAAAAAATGAAATAGGATTAATTTTCCTATAGATTCTAAAATTCTATATCTTGAGGAGAGAAGAAAGGTAGGGTGATGGCATTGGGTAAGAGAGGGACAACTGATAACACACTGACAGTACAACCTGGGCCAAGAAAGGAATCAGTCTGGAGTAGCTTGAGTTGTTTCTCTGGTTTTATAAAAATCAAATAAGCTGAACTATTAATATTATTTAATATTTGACTTGAGTGTATGTAAACTTAAAAAATAATAAATCTTTGAGAGAACTTGTAGCTGAGTTATTTTAAGAAAAGAGAAATAAATATTCATCCTGTCCAAATTTTAAAATTCTGCAAGGATCTACATAGATCCACAATCATCATCTATAGAAATTAGACAAAGCTGTATAATTTTGTAAATACAGTAAGATCTACCACATTAACTGTAGAAGGTTATCATTGTACAAATAAGTTGGGGAGAATCAAAGCAATCAAACAAATTCTGTTTATTGTTCTGTAACAATAAGATTTAAAATCTTATTTATGAGGATTATAAAAAGGCAGTGGATGAAAGAAATACATATGTACAGATACAGGTGAATATATAATTACCATGAGAAAAAAACCTAGCAAAATATTGTAAAATAAAGTTATTTCTAGGTAAGTAAAAAGTAAAAAGCTGTTTTATAATATCTTTAGAAAAAGTGCTATTGTTGTCCTTTAGTTAACAAGAAAATTATATCAGATTAAACAGAAATGCCAAAACAATTGCAAAGTTAACAAAAACTGCATATGACATTATCTGTAGTGTCATATATATATATATATATATACTGATTATATATTTGCAATTGCCTCAAAAACGGGGGAATAAACCTAACCAATGAAGCAAAAATATTGATAATAAAAACTAAAAAAAAATTAAAAAAAAAGAAATAGAAGACATCAGGAAGGGAATGTTCATTGATAAATTTAGTTAATATTATGAAAGCACTCATACCTGTATAAAATGATCTACATACTTAATATATTCACGACAGAAATCTCAATTTTTTACAGAAAACAGTCCAAAAATTCATATAGAACAACAAAGAATGAATAGTCAAAGCAATTCAAGGCCAAAAAAAAACAAACAGTGCTGGTGATATAATCCCCTGTTGGGGACCGACTGTGGGGTCAGTGACCTTGGACCCGCACAATTGAGTACACAAGGAAGTAAGCTCTTACCATGATTTTGGGTTGTGTCAATAGCTTCTCATTTAACCTGTTTGGGACTTGATCGCTTCTCATTCAACCTATTTGAGACTTGATACTGTTTGTACGAATGTAGCCTCAGGCAGTTCCCTAGTTTAATGAAGTGTATTTAAGGTCAGAACTTGAAATAAACTGGGCTACAGTTTTGGGCTACAGGCTTCTTAAGCTGTGGCTCCTGATTTGGGCTGTAGCCCTCCCGAATCCCATCTGTTTGTCTCTCTTCTATTTTTTCCTAGTCCCTGCCCCCTATTTCAGGAATCCCAATCTGCGAACCCTGGTTCGCTGCCGGCTGGCCCTGGCAATCCCCGACCTCAATCTCTACAACAGTACAAATAAGGGAGCCAAAGATATACAGTGGGAAAATAAAACCTCTTCAATAATTGGTGTTGAGAAAGCTAGGCATCCAGATGCAGAAAACTGAAAGTGAATCTCTGTTAGTCACCATTGCAGTATTATAAACTCAGAGTGAATACAAGACCTCAACCTGAAACTTAGAAATTACTGCAAGCCAGAGAAAACACTAGAAGTTATAGGCAGAAACTTTTTTTTGGCAGAAACTTTTTTATAAGTGTCCAGGGAAAAAACTGATGGGAAAGAAACTTGAAAAATGGGACTACATCAAAATACAAGTTTCTGCATATCAAAGGATATAGTTACTAGATTAATATGACAACTGGGAAGAGAACTTTACCAGCAATATATTCAATAAAGGCCTAATATCAAAAATATACATGGAGCTCAAGAAATAAACTTCTTCCAAAGCTAATAAACCAACCACTTAAATGGGCAAATGAGATACGGAGAGTTCTCAGAAGAGGTAAGAATGGCAAAGAAACATTTGAGGAAATGCTCAACATCCCTAGCCTTAAAGGAAATTTGAATCAAAACAACTCTGAGATTCCATCTCACCCTAGTTATATTTATATTGGCTAACATTGTGAATTTGTACAAGAGCTGGGGAAAATGGAGACTTATAGCACTGTTGAGAGAATGTAAACTAGTACAGCCACTTTCGAAAATGGTTCCTTGAAAAATTAAACAGATCATTGACATGACCCAGCCATACCACTCCTGGGCATCTACCCAGAACATCACAAGCCAGGATATTTTTTTATTAAATAATTTTTATTGTGATTAATAGAAGGGTTACATTATATTCACCAGATAGAAGGTGCATAACTTCACAAACATTGATACCCTTTCTCATGGCATGGTTCCCATTTCCCTCCCCCCCCCGCCCCACTTATCTTCATTTCCCTCCTTCCCATCCAATTTCAAATAACCAATTAAGCACATATAAAATATATCAGATAACAAGGTGAAAAATTGTAACAATATGAGATAACCAAGGGATGGCAAAAGAGATGAGCGATAACATAGTCCATTAAGGACAACAGTCATTCCTTATTCTGGAAGTCCTTACATTTAGTGTCGTACTATTTGTCCTAATGTCTTTAGATTTTGTTCTATTGTAAATCTCTGCTAGGAGAGTCCAAGGTTTCTACTGCTTATGACAAATGAGGGAGACTATTGAGCCTAAGTTCCTTTGAGTCTGGCTTACTTCACTTAATATGATTTTTTCTAAGTCTTTCCATTTCCTTACAAATGGGGCGATGCCGTTCTTCCTGACAGCAGCATAGAATTCCATTGTGGATAAATACCACATCTTATTGATCCACTGATCAACTGAGGGAGGAAACAAAAATGGCCTATAGACATAAAAGAAATGCAAATCAAAACAACTCTAAGATTCTACCTCACTCCAGTTAGAATGGCCAGGATCAAGAAAACTAATAATCAGATGCTGGAGGGGATGTGTCCAGGAAGGATCACTTCTACACTGTTGGTGGGAGTGCAAACTCGTTCAACCACTATGGAAAGCAGTATGGCAGTTCCTCAAAAGACTAAACATATAGCTCCTCTATGACCCAGCAATTCCACTACTAGGCATTTACCCAATTGTCCAGAAACAAGGGCATACTAAATCCACTAGCACACGATGTTCATTGCAGCACTGTTTACCATAGCAAAGGTATGGAAGCCAGGATATTGTAAAGACACTTGCATTTCCATGTTTCTTGCTGCACTATTCACAATAACCAGATTATGGGAATAGCTCAGTTGTCCTAAAGTAGTGGATCAAAAAATTTGCTACCTATACACAATGGATTCTTGCAGAGTCATTAGAAAGAATAATATGCCATATGTAAAGAAATGGATGGAACTAGAGAAGTCATGTTAAGTAAGTATCCAAGCTCAGATAGGCCGATGGCACATATTCTTTCTCATCTGCAGAAGCTAGTTCTAAAATGCCTCAGGATAGGAAATTATACAGGTCTTTAGTCATTCACACATACAAGAGACCAAAGGAGGATACACTTAAGGGAAGAACAAAAATGTTCAATATCTGTGTGCCTTTGATCATATAAAATAATATTTATTGGAATGAATTCCAGGATATCAAACAAGAGGTATTTTTTTTCTATTCTTTTTGCTTTGTTTGTTCATTTACCTGTTTGGAGGGGTTTCAGGGAGGAAATAAAAATAGAGGTACTCACTAAACACTGTTGCAAATGAACTATACAACGTGTGGGTGAGAGATGGGAGGGAAATACTTGGAGAGAGCAAAGGAAAGAGTCCAAAAAGAAATGTTCTCATTACCTGACTTATCAAACAGTAACTTCTCTGTATATCACCTTTATAATAACAAGAAAATTTTATCTACAAAGCTATAGCAAAACATGACTTCCAATCATAAAATGGTTGAAACAATCCCAAAGTTTTATTCTGTGGTGAATGGGTAAAAAAACATGGCAAATATAGAAAATGGAAAAAAAAAGTGGACGATGAATCCTCCTAAGCCAGTATGTTATTGAAAGTTGCCGGGGGCAAACTTTTGTACATTGTACAATTTCATTTGTGTGAGACAGAAACCAGATTAGAGCATGCCTTGCTGTGAGACAATCAATTTCAGGTGACAGAACCAGAGAGGTGCTTTGAGGATGATGCACGTTTTCAAAATTGGATAATGATAATGTTTGTACTACTCTGGACATGTATTTGTACCAATGCATAGTTATTGAAAAGTCTTCGGATTATATTCCAAAATGTTTCAATTTATGGTCTGTGTCTTACACTGGAATAAAGCTGATAAACCTGACTTGATGAAAGCAAATTAACATACTCTGTGATATAAGGGACAGTAATATAAATGACACCCTATCAGTAAATATCTGTCTTAGCAAGCTTCTCTAAATCTAGGCCTAAGAAGAACAAGCTCAAAATGCAATTAGTGGAAGCAAATTTTCAGTATCTGTCTTAGCACTCTTACCAGTAGAGGCATGGAATTTTGACATGTAAGCCCTAGATACCATTGCCTGCAGGACAAATGCTATAGGTGTGGTGTCTCTCCACCCAGCTTTTGATTAAACATTGAGTAGCCCTGGCTTTGACACTTTAATCCCTGACAAGTGTCAGGGGAGCAGTTACTATTTGTGGTTGATTAGGTAGGGAGCTGTAGCTTCTGCAATCTATTGAGCTGAAACCAGGATGGCTCACTTCTTGAGAAAGTGGAGATTGGAAACACACACAGAATGAAAAGCCACTCATCCAGTTCCCTGACTTTATAGATTCCTACTTTCCACAGAAACCATACCCATTCAGAATAGCAGCAGAAAAAAACAGTTTTACGATGTTTTGCTCTTCTTCATTTGCCAGGTTGTTAGTAGGGATTTTGTTTTCCTTTATCTACAACAATAGTAACGTCTTTCTCATTTGCTACCTGGGCCTGACATGGAGTACCTACTGGAACTATCTTCAAGGACAAGAGTTTATAGGGTCACAGAAGACGGATGGCTTTCTCCAAGTCACACAAGATTCCTGAGATAGCAATTGTTAGCCCAGGAGAGCCAAAGGAACACTTCCTCAGTCTTGAATGGCTCTGGACTCCTTCCTATAAGTCATCACCTGGGTGTTGCATCTGCTTGTTGGGCCATGAAATATTGAAACCTGCCTGGAATTATGGACTTCTATGTTTAAATACCAACAAAATACTCGATTCAATTCTTTTTTTTTTCCTCATTTGTGTCCACACTTTAATCTCTTCAAAATCTAAAGCATCAAAAAGAGTTATCCTAGATTTTGTGATTCTCTCTTTCCACAGGACATACCTGTGACTTTGTTTGGATATTATTCGACCTGCATGCCTTAATTTGTAGTATATTTAAAGTCATGTGATTGCAAGCTGGTTTAAAATATACAATGAGATTAATGATAGTTAAGAAGACACTATTAATGCAATTTTTACCTATAACTATCCAAGTAGGGTCAGATTAAAACCTCTAGATCTATTTTCAAATACATGGGCCTAACCTGATGGTATTTAGCATTGACATGGCCACTGGAAATATAATACTGACTTCATACTTCAGAGAAAAGAGAAAACATTAATTCATTCATCTAAAAAGGGCTAGTTGACTCATTTTGAAACAGTCCATTTTTTTTTTTTTGCCAGTTATGGGGCTTGGACTCTGGGCCTGGGCACTGTCCTGAGACCTACAGCTCACCCTACCCCTTGAGCAACAGCACTACCTTCGATTTTTTGGTGGTTAATTGTATATAAGAGTCTCATGGTCTTTAGTGCCCAGGCTGGCTTTGAACCTGGATCCTCAGATCTCAGCCTCCTGAGTAGCTAGATTACAGGTGTGGGCCACCGTACCCAGCCCAAATATTTTCTTATCAAAACATTTTCAAGTCATTTTCAGGAAGAATCTTACAAATCTTGCACAATTTTCAAATTCTGAACCGTTTTTATGTCTGCCTCTTAGCTATAGAATTTGATTTATTTTAGCATCCTTTTATTTTCTATCTCAAGGCAGTTAATGGTGTTTCCATCACAGGATTTTAAGGAATAATGAATGAGATTTTATATACACACATATAATATATATATAAAGCACATATATTTACATATATATGTAATTCAGCTAAGTTTACTAGCACATTGCTGGCTTTTAACTGATTAGATATTATTTACATAGTAATTCACTGCTTATAATAAAATCATTGGCAATAATAAGACCAATAAACTATACTGAAAAGTGAAAGAAAACATTTCTCAGTACTGAAGAGACTTGAAAATGTTCTTAAGAAAGTAAAATGTAATGTTCTGTGTCTCTATCTTTTTCAATTCTAAGAAATCGCTAGATTTGTTGAACCTTACTTTAGAACTTCACTGAAAATTGGGGATTCTTTCTCTATTAGAATCGTAAGATGTTTAAAGAGGAGATTATAAAACCCATTATAGCAAGTTACATTTGGCTGAAATATGCTCTAAAGTCCTTTTATATACAAATGAAGTGTTTAGAATTTGCTAGAAATTACTAACAGATTCTTTAAGTTGTAAGAAATATATGTTGCTGCTTTTATAATTATAAACATGTTCCAGGAATTATTTATTCAGATATTTGCAGCGTTACCACATAGTAAGTAAATATGTTGATTTTCTGCCAGGTGACTCCTTGCAATCACATATGTAAAACTTAGCTATGCTTCAGCTTTTAAGAGTTAAATTATTTATTGGCTAAATCATAGAAAGTATTAGAAATATATTTCAATCAACAGTTTCCTCCAGACACAAACATAACATGAGGAAATCTGAGTGTTAAAATGAGAAAGTTTAATTTGGTGGACTAAATTTTACCAGTTAAAACATAATTGAACAACTGCAGCCCTAAGGAAGTGCTTTGGCTGGCAGCTTGACTGTACTACCAGATGAACTTGTTTTGCAAACAAATGAGTAAACAAATCTGTTAAACATAATTAATTTGCACATTGTTCTTCCAAATAGTTCTGTTCTCTACTTGCACATAGAAAACTGATCACACACACATTAGCTATGTCTTGGTTAATGGCGGTAAGAAGTTGAACTAAATCTGTGTTTCTATTTACTTCAGTGTCCCATAGTATTTGAAAAATAGCTCTTATTTGTGTGTCACTATGAAGGATGTGCCTTAAAATTATACCACAATTAATTTAGCTAATTTGCCAAATGTCTCCTTTACATGTAATTTATCTAGTTAAGTGTGCACTATTATCTAGTAATAAATTGTATAGAAGACAATGAGAGGGTATTTGTATACTGGTCATAGAAAGAAAATTCTGATAATGTGAGTAATTAACCCTTTGCAGGTACTTTAAAAACTGTCATAAGGATAGCATTACAATAACATATTGGTTTACTTCTAGGTAACAAACAGAATATGTTCAATACTAAAAAACCATTACAAAGGGAATTTGTCTATTTAGTCCTCAATTAATCATAGAAAGTACCATCTTCACATAGACAATAAAACAACTGAGACCTAGACATGTACTTGGTCCTGTGGTCAAGTTGGGATGCACTCAGGTCAATAAACCACTGTTGCCTCTGTCCTGGAGTTCATTTCAGAACTTAACAATTGCAATCTCCTGGCAACCCACTTTTCCTAGTCTTCCTTGTCTCTTCTCTCATAGGGCCTAGGATGTCTCCTTTCTGAGCACAATACCACTTGTTCCTTTAGGGTAGAGGAACCTTTATGACTCAGTAGTGGTGATGTTATTTTGTGCTTTTTTAAAAAAAATGTATCTTGTTGTCATAGATGTGATTTGCAGAGGGTTTACAATTACATACGTCAGGAAATGGGTATATTGGAAGCTGTCACCCCTTCTCTCCATTCTCTCCAAGTTTTTCTCTCCAGTATCCACCCATCAGTTGAACAGTTCATTTTGCACAGTGTCTTGTGGGTATCATTGTTGTATTTGTTTACCCTTTGTTCTGTCTTTTCTGTGACTCCCTTCCCTACCCTCCCAAAGACAAAAAAGACAAAAGGAAATGACAACAACAAAAAAGCAGGGACAACAAAAATCTCTTCTTTCCATGTCTTGGAAGTAATTTTCAAAGTATTATTTTATACGATCATATGCACATAGCCATTGGTCTTTTATGATTCACTCCTATCAATAATTTCCTTTAGTCTCATTGTGTTGTCTTCTATTTTGAACAGTTGAAACACTTTTTTTTCTATAATCAGAAGGATTTATTTTAGTATAATAAAATAAAGTAAGAAGAAATAGAACACAGTGAGAACAAAAACGAACCACCATGTAAAGCTCAGGGGTCAGAGATGAACACAAATACCATAGTCCTTTTATAGGTTTTATATTAAACACACTTTTTCAAATGTGTTGAGCAAATACAATTTCCAATCACCCTACTTTTTCAAAAAAGGCTATGATTTTCTTTCTGATTGCCAGTGACCTTTTCTTAGGACATGAAATGGAGGCTATCTGGGTTAACTCTGTTTCCCTAAAATATCAGTCAGAGAAGAGCAAAGATTAAATGAATTAAATAGAAATGCCCTAAGTCCAAGATTTACTTTTCCCCTATTTCTGTTTTTACCTTTTTTGGCTGACCTTTGGCCGTGTATCTTAGATGTCATTTCATCTGATATTTTCAAATTTAGTTTATTCTTTAAGTATTCTCTCATTTTTGAGTAAGATTAGGTTTTAATGATAAAATGTTCATACTCTAAATTGGAAACCATTGAAGGCTCTTGAGAAAGGATGGTGACAAACAAAACTCACATCTACAGACAATGATTCTGTGAAATTGGACATGTTCTGACTCATAGATGGCAGAATTTTTGTTAGGGAGGAAGAAAAGGCCCAGACAAGTAGATGTACAGCTAGAGGACAGAAGATGAGTGATTGTGTGTGTGTGTGCAGGTACTGGGTCTTGAGGTAGAGCCTAGGCTCTGTCCCTGAGCTATTTTCATCAAGGATCATTTCTGTATCATTTGAGCCATAGCTCTAATTTCAACTTTCGTTACTTCATTGGAGATAATAGTCTCAAGGACTTTCCTGAGCTACTTTCAAAATGGTGGTCCTCAGATCTCAGCCTCCTGAGTACTTACGATTACAGGCCTGAGCCACCAGGGCCCAGCTTGAATGCAATTTATGTACAGCATACATAGTATACTTAGTATATTTAGTATAATGCTCAATATTTCAAATAGGACTTGGATGACTTGTTTAAGTTTTTTTCTTTCTTGCTCTGTCAGCAGTATTCTATCAGGAGAAGTATTCATTTTTAAATCAATACTATAACCTCTACTGCAACTTTCCCTGTTCTAATGGGTAATTAATGAACTGTATGCTTCCTCTTAGGTTCTTAGAGGTCTTAATGGTTTTCTTAATAGAATATGCCTATTTCTATGACTTCTTGAAAAATATTTCTTCTACAACACTGAGATCTTCTTTTAGCTGTGAATCTCTTCTCATTTTACAGAAGTATATAATCAAATATTAGTATAGTTTAAAATACAAGATAAGTAAATAACTAATTCCAGTTTCTTATTAAAAGCTAAGATTTTTCTCATAAATAGTACAAACCAAAAATTTGACATAATATCTAGGTGAGTATTGCTCTTAACTGTGTCAAAAAAATCAATGTATATAAACTTCATGGGAGTTTTTTTCATATATTTTATTGTAATTAAAAGAAGGGTTATATTATATTTGCCAGATAGGAGGTGCATTAATTCACATACATTGATACCCTTTCTTATGTCTTGGTCCCCATTTCCCTTCCCCCCTCCCCCACCCCTCATCTTGTTTTCCCCCCTTCCCTATCCAATTTCAAATAACCAAATACAAATATATCCAATATATCAGATAACAAAGTGAGATAGTGTAACAATATGAGATAACCAACGGACAGAAAAAGAGATGAGAGATAACATAGTACATTAAGGACAACAATCACTCATTATATGGCTTTTGTTTCTATATCCTAGGTCCTTTCATTTAGTCATACTATATGGCCTTATGTATCTAGGTTTTGCTCTATTGCAAATCTCTGCTAGGAGAGCCCAAGGTTTCTACTGATTATGACAAATGAGGGAAACAAACATTTTTTGAAAGTGAGAGGTTGGAATAAACTTCATAGGAGTTTTTATGGTAAAGAAATGCTTAGGAATGGGTACACCTAGGTTAGCTGTTAATTGCCCAACTTCAACAGTCCCCTTCCAAATGGTTTAATTCTGTTTGAATTATGATGGTTCAGGTTCATGGCTATAGAATATTTGTACGTACAAAAGCGTGTACGGCAAACATCAAAGAAATTGTGCTCTAGACCAGAACGATTTGCATTGTAACAAATAGAAAGCACTCTCATGAGAAAGTAAACTATACTTCAGAGAGAGAAATAAAATGCACGTTCATAAAAGTTCAACTATTTCAATCAAAGTATAGTAGGGCATACACTAATTTTTTTTCACAGATGAAAGGGCCAAGAAAGTACGCTTTAAAAAAAAGCAAAGTACAATAAAGGTCTGTGATCCAGAACATCTTCAATCACAGCATCTTATTCTGCTCTGTCATCTCATTTCACCATTCTCCACTCCAATGCTTTTGACCTTCAGAGAACAATAATGCCAATGACTTTTACTGTTATTTGTCCTATTGTGCTACTGTAATTGAGTTAACCTACAGACCCATCTGACATTGTACGTGTAATTGTTTATGCTGGAAGTTTGGGAGCCGCACTAATAAGTGTTTGTAAAAATCTAATCAAGAAATTTAACAGATGATTTGGGTTGACAATGAAGTATTCTCAGCTCCACTGGATTGCTCATTATTTTCATAGCTAGAAATATTTATGCTTCAAAATATAAAACGAAAGTTTATTTGTAAATTATCACTTTTTATCTTGAAATTATAGAATTATTTCTCTGTACGTGGTCCTACAGCTTACAATGAGCAAAAGAAAAATAGTATTTTCATTTGGATGATGCACAAAGATGTTTCAGAAGATTAAATGCGATGTTCTTCCTCGAAGGTCTTATCTTAAAATATAACCAATGTAAATTTATATGTCTTCAGCTTAGTTTGTATACCATAATGGTATTTTAAAATCAATATCAAGCAAAACGACTGAGTAGAAAATATTATCCTTTAAAAACAAAGCAAAACAAAACATCCCTCTCTCCTCATTACAAGAGTCCAAAGTTTCATGTGTCAAAGAAACAACACTCAGCTATATGTACACAGTGAGAAGTATATAAGTAACAAATAACACCTAAATTTTTATTCAGGACAATGTCACCACAACTTCTTCATGAATATTGGGATGACTAGGTTCATGTTTTAGGTGGTTTTATTTGTTTACCAAAATAGGATTATTAAGTGCCTCAATTTAAGTCGGATATCTTAAGTTGCTAAAGAGGTGTTGACTCTTCAGCTAACAAGGCTCAAAACTCCACCAGACCATCTCTGACATTGGTGAACCTGGCAGGGGAGAATGACTCAGACACGTCTAGGTCAGTCTGAACGCAACTGCTGTGATAGTCTGGAGTACAAATGTACAGTAAAGTAATGACCTAAAGGATCCCTGGCAATTTGTATCAATCTGTCCAGTGGCCATCCCTGAATCAGAACTCAGTCACTCAGTCTCATTGTCATATGCTACCCCAGGTGATAAGCATGTGATTATTTTTCTATTCTCTACTATCTCCCAATACACTGCTGTCCAACTTTAAGGATGTCTGTTATTTGACTATGCTCTTTCTCTCCAATTGTCAGGCATCTGTCATGTTGGTTACATATTTCATTGCTCATCACATACTACATTCCTCTAATTTTCTCTGTGTCTGTTTTATACCCCCTTAAAATTCTTGCATTCTGTGAAGTCCCTATCTGAAATGCCTTTTCTCCTGTAATTATTCAATTACATGTCTCCTGTCACACAAAGTTAAGGGGCAAGTTGACTTTTTTACTACTCTTTATTCTACTTCAAGCCTCCCAAGTAAATTTTATATTAACTGAAATATTACATTGAAATTATATATATATGTGCTTTTAATTATCTTAGTATATTTTGGTTTTGCTCTATCTTTGTATCGGTTTTTTAAATTGTCAATAGGAGAGCTACTGTACTGGGCAAATCTCACAAATCAGGGATATGGATAGCAAGCAAATAATAAAAATGTAATACACTTTAAGCTATAGTTAAAGTGCTAAGAAGAAAAAGAAACCAGACTAAAAGAAGAGTGTAATTTGGTTATGAATAGTTCTGACAGGATGGTTAGGAAAATCAAAATTTTCTCTTAGATTATCTGATATATTGGATATATTTGTATTTGGTTATTTGAAACTGGATAGGGAAGGGGGGAAAACAAGATGAGGGGTGGGGGTGGGGGGAGGGAAATGGGGACCAAGACATGAAAAAGGGTATCAATGTATGTGAAGTAATGCACCTTCTATCTGGTGAATATAATGTAACCCTTCTATTAATTACAAAAAATATATGAAAAAAGAGAACACATATGTAGCTATATACTTGTTCAGTAATCACGTGGTAATTCAGAATAGTTTAGAATCATGAAAGACTATTGCAACTTCCCAAGAAGTTACTCCAGTTAGAGGCAAATCTTGAAGACAGTTGCTTTTGGATAAGAAGTATCTTATCAAAGGCTAAAAACTCAGGATAAAAAATCTGAAGTGATAATGCACCTTCTATCTGGTGATTATAATGTAACCCTTCTATTAATTACAATAAAAATATATGAAAAAAATCTAAAGTGATTTGAGGGCAAAAGATTAGTAGAGATCAATGAAGAACAAAGCAAATTTCTTTCAAAGTGTAATTTCAGCCAATGGAAGAAGGCAATACATCTGCTTTTATGGTCTTCTAAGTGCAAACTCTTTAAACAAAATAATTGCCTAAGGCCTGTATGCACTGAAGTTCCTGAATTCTCAGATCAAGCTCACATAACTTATCCATTACTTTGTTGGGGATGTCAATTGCTTTTGGATATTTTGAGATAATAAAAATATTACTGGACAAATTACTACATATTTAAAAATAAAGTAGTATCATAGATATTTACCAAAGCCAATTTATATGTCAGACAGGAAATTTTCCTGCTTACCTAAAGTACAGTAAACATAGTGATCAAGCTTTACATTTTCTGCATTTGATGTCTTAGTTTCCTTTTCATTATGATATAATACCTTCTTTATTCTTCTTCCTACCTTCCTTTTTCCCTTCCTACCTTCCTTCCTTCATTCCTTCTAACTTCCTTTCTTGTCCTGGGAATTTAACTCAATGCCTAATGCTTACTTGCTTGATTGGTGCTCTACCAGTTGAGCCATGCCACCAGATCTCATTTGTCATTGTTTTGAAAGTAAGGCAGAGGCACAGACATTTTATTGCACATTTGAATAAGGACTCCTGATACAATAATCTGGTTTTCATCTTCATATGTATTGAAAATCTGACCTCCTTGGGTCAAAGTAGATGCCAAAATAATTACGTTTTTAAGAGGTGTGTGCATGTATATGTGTGTGGGGATGGGGGGTTAAGCTGCTGCAAGTATTTGCAAATCTGTCTTTACAGTATATACATCATGAAGTGGCTTAGGTATCAGGAAATCAAATCCTTAGAAAATCAAATCCTACATAACTCAGTCATTCCCTGATAAAGCCTGAAAGTTTTCTTGAAAAATAGAATCTAATATCAGGAAGAAATCAAGACCTCAAGACCTCAGAATTGTTGCTGAACTTAAATATATTTAATATAATATAATTTTATTATTATTATTAAGGTGTTCTAGAGTGTTTACTGAGTCAGGTAATGAGTACCTTCCCTTTTGGACAAAGTCACTTATCTTTCCCTCTCCTCCTTCCATTCATGCCCACAAATTGCATATCCTTGCTTCCCTTGGTTATTTTGGAGGCAGAGTCTCTATGCCTGGATCAGCCTGTGCTATGCTCCTACTTGTAGCTTCCCATGTCACTGGGGTGAGCAGTGTAAACCACTGCACTCAGTATTGTGCTTCTCCAGTAGCTGGGACCACAAGAGGACACCCAAGGAGTCAGTGTTGGTTGAGATGGAGTCTCTACAATTCTCCCCCCTGACCCAGCCCTGCTCACTGGAAGGCTGTACTCATACAGCAGTACTTCAATCTCTGCTTCCCAACTAGCTAGAATTTCAGCCACCGTGCCTGGCTTTCCATAGTTAATTTGAGGGAGCTAAAATTTTAATCTCTAGGTTTGGAAAGAGAACAAAAAAGAAATACTTTATCACCCTTGTTTACAGACTTAAGTTCACAAAGTTCCATCATTACCAGAACCAAGTTTCCTGTTTGAATGGAACAAATTCTATATTCTTAAACTTTATCTTCAATAAGAAGATGTATACAAGCTGGGTGCCAGTGTATTGTTTCTGTAATCCTCACTATTCAAGGGGCTGAAGTCTGAAAACCATTATTTAAAGCCAGACAGGGCAGTAGACTTTTCTACAATTAACTACCTAAGTAAAAAGTTGGGTCTCAAGTGGTTAAGCATGAGCCTTGAACAATAAAAAAAAAAAGCTTTGGGACAGCATCCAGGCCCTAAATTCAAGCCCTGTGACTGGCATGAGAAGGAAGGAAGGAAGGAAGGAAGGAAGGAAGGAAGGAAGGAAGGAAGGAAGGAAGGAAGGAAGGAAGGAAGGGAGGGAGGGAGGGAGGGAGGGAGGGAGGGAGGGAGGGAGGGAGGGAGGGAGGGAGGGAGGGAGGGAGGGATCTGTATATAGAACACATGCATATGTATCCATTATAGTTAGTGCATGATAAAAGAATAGTGCTTTAACTTGATAGTAACTGAAGAACCCTCAGTAAATTATGACATTTTTATTTATTTCTAAAATAATAATGTACTTCCATTCTCATGAAATCCTACCCTCTTGGTACTTAAGTAGTTTTTATTTTAAATGAAAGGACTGAGGTTTTGAGTATGCAGAAGAAAACAGGCAAACAAAAATGCTTTGAGTTCCTTTGTAATGCAGTACACAAATGAGGAGCAGTTTAAAGTTGTGATCTAATTTCTGGTGAGTCATCTTGTACCCTACAAAATACAGCATGGATAGTTCAGAGCTACAGTTTCTAGCTAACACTCTAGAGACTTACTAACTTTGGAGAAAAAAAAAAAAACATGGTCAGGAGGATGCAAGAAAATCTAAGCACTGCCGAAGCAGTCACATAATTTGCTCCTTGATTTATTGCATCGTTGGCAGGCAATGCTCCAGGCTTCCATGCCTAGATGGGCAATTGGGGCATCTGTGATGAAGTACTGTTGACAGAAGTATGGCCCATGGTGACGCGATTGCTGTAATAAGCAACCACAGTAAGTCAGGCAGTGGCATCAACAGTTATTCTCTGCTTTGATATTTCAAAATGTCAGTGCATCATCACACACTGTCAGGGGAAAAAGATATCAAGAGACGGGAAGAGGAATCAAAAACATTTTTATTCACAATTCCTCAATCAAGTCATTGTTTCAGATGTGGCTAATCCTAGGTAGATGATACACACAATGCTGCCACTTCTCTAACAAATGGGGATTTCACCCAGCGCAGAATGCCAAGTTCATCAGTGTTGCTTTAAGGTCATTTATTTTGCCTGAAAGATATTACAGCATAAGCTTTCTTGATCAACACCAGAATCTTTATGTCAGTGCTGAAGAATGAATATAAGGCAATTATTATTTCACAGCAGACTCGTATTGCTGATAACAATAAGTAGGGTCTAAGAGGCCCCCAAAATAGAAACTTTAGCTTGAATTCAGCTCTTTTATACTTGAAATTTTTTTTTAAAAAGTGAGTGAAGTATTAAGTCACACTGCATTTTCCAGCTTTGAGCAGGGGCTTACCTACAGTGGAAAAAAAGGAATCCTACAGCAACAACTGATTGCTATTCAACACTTCTGTTTCTTTAGTCTCTTTTCTATGTTATAATTTATCAAATATTGATCTTTAAGGCGTTAATCGTTTGTACAGTGATAACTCTACAGAAAACTAATGATCTTTCTACCAATTTTAATTTGTTCACATGATTTTATAGATCCTTTAATCCAGAAATTAGTAGACATGTTAAAATGCATAATCAATTCTAAGAGGAAAGTAAGTACAGCATGTAACCAACAAATTCTATAATATATATCACATCTTATTCAATTATGTCTCCAATGCATTAAAAATGCATTCATAAGTTCATTAACGAAGATAAGCATATCTATTTCTCCCAACAAGAGTAAGGAATTTTATAACCCTATATTTTTCCTACCTACGAACAACAAATATAAGCCACATGGGTATTAATTTAGTTCTAATAATTTCTTAGTTCATCTGACTAAGCTTGATAGTACTGACATATTTTGTTACATACAGAAATAAAATGAAGTCATTAAGTATGACTCCCTTCCACAACAAGAACAGAGAGGGTGTCAAAAATTTAAAGTTCCTTATCAGCTCAGTAACCATAATTTTCACATTCATCACACAAATCTAATGAACCATACTGTTATATTTTCCAGGGAAATCATACACTAGATCTACTATTCAGAAAATAGATTTAGTATTTATTTATGTTTTCAGCTACTGTATACTTAAAGGAAAAAGGACAGTTTTCCAAAGTGGAGCAAGCATGTCTAGATACAACACTCTCCGTTCTGTTTTGTCATCCACGTTAACTTACCCAACATGGCCCTTGCTGTTAAATGAAAAGGGATCATGCTGTACACATCTTCCTAAGTTTCCTGTGGCAAGAAAACTGTGACAAAAAATGAATGGAAGGAAATCTCAGGAGCTTTTCTCTTTGCCTTCTTTCCTTACCAAAGACAGTTAAGATCTCTCCAAGAACTTCTCAAGCTGAGAAAATCATTGGCAGTGGGGTTTCTACCCTTTTTGTATGTAGTCAAGCTTTCATAGGGGAATATTTTGACTTTGTTCTAGCAGCAGTATACTAGTAGCAATGTGAAACTCCCAGAAACTGGAGCTTGGCTTATACCTGGAGACAAAGAGGCATTCTGCTAATGGTGGTTTGCAGTGGGAGGCATGTCAGAGAGAGTTAATTCAAGCATCCTCAAATTTCATCAGCCTGTGTATCTAAGAACTGTTCATCTGCAGCTTTGTCTATTGAATTTCCAAAGCAGTTTAGCTAGAAGGAGGAGAGCTGGATACACAGAACCATTTAGAAATGGAAAATTTCAGATCTCCCATTTTGACCAGGAAACACTCAGTAGGGCTTGCGATGTAAGGTAGAAAGAATTCATTCAAGTTGGTTTTATTTTATAGTATTTTTCTCAACATTCCAATTTTTTTAATAAATGAGAAAATTATTGATAATTAAAATGGCAAATTATTATACTATATAAACATATGGTAAATATACTATATTACATATTGCATATTATGTAATTAACATACATTTACTATATTATATAGGTAGATTATATATATTATTCATATAAAATACTATAGATATAAAGAAGACATAGGAAAACACAAACTGCATGAGAATGTTGATAATACCTATATTCACTACACAAATGTGATTCTTTAAAAAAAGTGGGAAAAAAGGGATGTATTTATCTGCTATATAGATGTTGGGTGGAACAATAAAGTGGAATCCAACTTAACTAAGTTTATAAAAGCATTAGTATCCTCAATGCAGGTCTGAACATTCAGAAGTGTTTCATTAATGTATATGCATATACGATGTACATTGTGCATCTTCATGGTAAGATACAGTTCAGTAGTGTTATTTGCATAGAAAAGCAAAGGTTTAAGACTGTTCTTTCCTATTTATTGTATAATTTTCACCAATTCTTAAAAAACTTAGTTTTAGGTTCTGCAAGATGAAATAATATCTAATTAGAGAGTTGTCATGATTAAATCATTTTTCTTATGTCAACATATGTGATGTAGCTTAAAAAATGTCATTTTCCTTAGGCTTGAATATTTTTGTTCATTGTCACAAATACATTTAGTGCTTCTACTGGGGTATGTGTTTACATTCATACCAAGTAGTAGAAGATATGTTTGCCAATGAACCCATGAATAACTGTTGAATCACCTTAATCCTGTACTTAAGTAGAATTCTCATATTAAACTATGTTATCAAATTGCAATCTTTGTCAAACTCTCTTTGAGGAAAATATATTAATCTATACTCTGAAATATTAAGTTGATGACCCGGCCTATGTGTTTACTCTGGAAACATCAGTAATTATGCCTCATTTCCTCCTCGAGAGATTCACATTAATGAGGATAAATTTCACACTTTGGATTATGCTGCTCAATTTCAGAGCTCTCGAAATGACGAAATCAGTTCAGAGTAGTATGAATTTAAGCAGAACCCAGTGATCATCTCTTAATTTTGCTTAATGTGGTGTGTATATTCACATGGAAAATTAACTCAGTTAGTTGACCTCTCTCCAGGTCATGGATCAATGCACCTAATATATTTATATCTCTCTCCAGAGTCATACACCAATGAGCCACAAAATTAGGATCTCTTGAAGAAATAGGGTTTCCTTGCTTTTTTCTTCCATTTTCCTTACCTTAACTATTTATATCCTTTTCTTTTTTAAATGAAACAATTAGAAATAGTGATTGATGCATATTTTAAGATATACATACATTTATTTTTACATATGCAGTGTACTTCTTTCTTATGATAATATCTGCATTTTATTGTTTTGTAAAGGTGATATTCAGAGGAGTTGCAGTTATATAATTCAGATAAAGAGTACATTTCTTTTTTTTTTGAATTTCTGAATTGAGACCTTGCTTTTATTTGTTTGTTCTGATAATTTTTATTGTAATTTATAGAGGGGTTACAGTTATATTCACCAGAAAGAAGGTACATTACTTCTCACACATTGACACCCCTTCTCATGTTTTTGTCCCCATTTCCCTCTCCCCTCCCCCTTCCTCAATTCTTAGCAGAAAGAACAGTGCAGGAGGAATTTCAATACCAATCTTTAGACTCTATTACAGCGCTGTAGTAACCAAAACAGCTTGGTACTTGTACAAGAACAGGCCTGAGGACCAAGTGACATAGAACTGAAGACCCAGAAATCAACCCATAAACCTATGGCTACCTAATCTTGGAGAAGGGAGCCAAAAAATGGGATGGAAGAAAGACAGCCTCTTCAACAAGTGGTGCTGGCAGAACTGGTTAAGGACCTGAAGAATACTAAAGTTGGATCCTTCTATGTCTATGTCTATATTACTGACAAGTGACTGTAAATGTCCAATCATGTCCCAGCAAGCCCATGCCTTGCACACCTTACACACCCTGTAGAGGACTTGGGAACTAGGGTCTTATACCAATGTCTTTTTCCATGGAACATCAGATAACTTTATTTTCATTTAGAGAAGTGTTTGTGTACTGTTTACAAGTGGAGAGTCACTGTAGAAAACTATGACAAGTGTTTTCTTCAAGAAAAGCAAAGTCTTAAACCAAATCATCCCTTCTTCACCTAATAACACATAACACAATACACGGTTAGTACCTGGATTTAGCCCCCCAGAATCCTAGCATGAGACTGACATTCAACTGCATCTCCAACGCAACCGTATCTTCAAGGGCAAGGCCTCTAATCTACTACTATGGCCCAAGCTTGGGAAACTCTTGACAGCCTGTGTGGTCATGCAGTCATGTTAGAAGGCATGTGTACCCAGGAGCAAGAACTATTCCCCATCACCCTGAAAGACATGGGAATCATTTTTGAAACAGGGGTAGAGAAAAAGTCTTTTGAGTTTTCCCTATTTCTTTTTTAGCCAATGATCGTATTGACTTTGTTATAGTGCTAAAAATTACTGCCAAGATTCTGCTCGCTCCTTTTTTAAAGTAGTATTGATGTCTCTTCTATCCTTTACTGTTTAATTAAATGAACTAGAACACTCAAACCAACATTAAATGATGTCCCTTGTGGAAGTAATTTAGATTATTCCTTACCATAATGAAAATCCTTATAGTGTTTTATTTAAAGTACATTTCTGGCAATATGATTATGAAAATCTGTGATGTGTGTGTGTGTGTGTGTGTGTGT